>NW_009636514.1:1119-29846 GCF_000690535.1 Cariama cristata | reverse complement strand
GGAATGAGAAAGCAGATGCTGTGCTGCCATTGGTATTGGAAAGTAACAAGAAGTCACATGCAGCAGCCCCTGTGATGTCAGATGAGGAGTCGGATACTGAGCTTGACAGGTATGGGGCAAGAAACTGGTAGGAAATGGAAAATAAATGGTAAATTCTTAAGAGCAGATGTGGGGAGAAGGGAGCTATTGGTAGCTGTGTTTCTTGGTAAATCCTGTGTTTTCTGACCTTGTTCAGCTGAGTGGTGTGCGGCAGAGTAGGACTTGGAGTAGGAAATTGCACATGGGTATGTTAGTCAATAATTTAAGCAAAGCCCACATCGTGTACAACCGTTGTATTTATTCCATCTGACTTAGATACGTATTTCCTGGAATTATGGATATATCTACCTAAGTGACCTGCCTTATCCTGTCACTTCACGAAGATATAAAGAAATCTCAAGAATCAGCTTCTAGTCTCTTGGTCACTTGACTCCTTCCTGGGCTTGACCAAGAGATCCAGTTCCAGATCTGGTCACAGAACTGCTCTTTCACTGAGCTTCAGAGTAATTCATAGAACTCCCTAAGGAACCCTTTCAGACTAGGCTTTGACGATGCTGCTGGGTGATCCAAGATTGATGGTGTTACGACAACGAATGTGCTGGTTCTTTCATTCTGTGTGGATAGCTGGGGAAAGGAAAAGCAGCCATACCCCATAAACTAACTCCTGCCTTTATTTCTTTTACAGTGATGATGACCTCATCCCTTACGACATGTCCGAGGATAAAGAACTAAAGATTAAGGCTCCTGTGTATATCCGAGACTGTATTGAAGGTAGGAGATTTTGGGCTGAGTCTTCATCTGTTTCTTACTGGTTTTGGGAGAGTGATCTCTGTGTAGGTTTATTTTTTTCTGAGATAATTTGAAGAAGCTGTAGGATTTCAGTAATCCAGGCTCAAGTGTGTTGAACTGTAATTTCTGAGTAATTTCAATTTAGTTCCTAATGCCAGTCATGCACTGGGTCAATGATACCTGCCTATAACAAGACAAACTATTGGCAGAACAAAGTTGGGGGTTTATACTCAAGCACAGCCATTCTGTTAATAGCTTTTGTTTGTCTTTTGATTACCTTCAGTCCTGACAGGATCTGAAGATGTGGACAAATGGGAAGCTACAGTCAAGGCTCTTGAGAGCTTGGTTCGAAAGAATCCAGCAGCAACAAGAGAGGTGAGGTAGTATGAGCTAAGTTACCAGCAGGCTGTAATACAGGGTCATGCCTTTGCCCTTGTGAGGAGACTGAACATGCCAAGAGAGCAGCAGGTCAGGCTAATGTGTACCTGGATTTAAAGCTTTCGACTTGGGAAGGGCAATACTTGCTTTGGAGGTAAGGCTGCAGAGCACAAAGGATCAAAGAAGGCAAAGGTGCTGGCAACAGTATGGCATTTAGCACCTCCAGCGCTGAAAATGAAATGCATTGCAAGTAGAGCTTGCCAGTAACATGAGGAAGCAGAGGAACCATGCTTTGTGCTGGGCAGAAAAAACATTAGAAATGCAGGTTACAGAGCAGCCATCAATTCCACAGACCAGTTGATTTTCATTTTGGATTTAATTAATTGTTATTCCCCAACAAAAAGGGAGATAAAATCAAATGGACTTTCCCTTTCCTTGGCAGAGATACAGGCCTCTGCCAGCTGAGGAAGGGGTGTAGCCTGGTAAACAATGCACAATCTGCTGCTACTCATCAGACGTGTACTGAGCTGGATGGGCTTTGGGTGTGGTACTGTACCCTTTCACACATCAGTTAACGTGACAAGTCCGATATCACGATGCCACCACTTGTCCAAAAAGCCAAAGTGAATGTGGACAGAGAAATTGGCATAGGGGTTTGTTCAGTATTTTGAGAAACCTGTCTTGATGGCATTTAGCTTAATGTGTTTTCTCTCCTAAGTAATGGACATGTTGCCTGTGTTCCATACCCTCATTGTCTTTGTTTAAACATTAGAAATGCTGGGTAAATCCTGTGAGAAAAACAAACGCCTGCAGGGATTTGATTACTTTTTTCATATTCTGAGCAGGTTAGCGTGGAGCTGGCAAAAATATTACTGCATCTGGAGGAGAAGACCTGTATTGAAGGCTTTGTGGAGCTCCGTCAGAGAGCTCAAGTAGCTGTTTTAACCACAGATCCAATACCTGTGAGTCCCTCTTACTGCTTTCCTTTTTCCAGTTGAGGCACAGGCAAAAATGTAAGCAGCTGAAGTCTCTTGCTAACTTGATAGAAGCAGCTATCAGAGTATAGTAGAATAGCTAGTTCATGTCTGACAGTGTTTGTGCCGAGATGTACTGAAGAATCTGCAATGGATGACTGAAACAACAGGAGAGAGAAAACTCTGTCAGAGCTGTAACGGGCTGGAGGAGCTGTTTGGAGGCTGTTAGGATGAGTGTACCTGACAAGGCAAATTAGATGAGGACTTGTTGCACTGAAGGGGAGATTGTTTCACACAGAGGGAAGCTGAGGCACAAAGGGCTTCTCTAGAAGACAACTGGTGATTGTAATCATAGAATCACAGAATGGTTTGGGTTGGAAGGGACCTTTAAAGATCATCTGCTTCCAACCTTGCCTGCCATGGGCAGGGGCATCTTTCATGAGATGAGGTTGCTCACAGCCCTGTTCAACTGGACCTTGAATGCTTCCTATGATGGGGCATCCAAAACTTCTCTGGGCAACCTGTTGCAGTGTCTCACCACCCTCACTGTAAAGACTTTCTTCCTTATGTCCAATCTAGATCTAGCCTCTCTCACTTTAAAACCTTTACCCCTCGTCCTGTCAGTACAGGCCCTGGTAAAAAGTCTCTCTCCATCTTTCTTGTAAGCCCCCTTTAAGTATTGGAAGGCTGCAGTAAAGTCTCCTTTGAAGTGCCAAAGCTGCCATGGCAGTTGTTTGGGTACCTCTGCATAGGAGAGAAGAATGGCAAAGTCCCATTTGTCATTTACTGCCTTTGGGAGAATCTAAGAGTGTAAGTGTTTGAATTCCCCCTATTTGCAAAGCGTGTCTCTTCCCTTCTCTTGGAGGCTTGTTGTTAACTAACGTGAAATGGGACTTCTCCTGAAATGGAGTGCTTTTTAGAATTAGTGGGAAGGCTGTTTCCAGCCTGGATTTGTGTTCATTATGCCTTGATTTTCCTGTACAGGTAGCAAAGTACTTGACCTCCCAGTTCTATTCTCTGAACTACAGTCTTCGTCAGCGCATGGACATTCTCGATGTAAGTGCTCTTTTGACTTCCCACTTCCCTTGTGTCTTGGTTGTACCAGTGCCGTTTCCCTGAGATGTAATGGAGTTACCTTTTATTCCTCGTAGGAGGACACAGAGGCATGGGAATCTCTTACGTTAGTATCTGTGCTTGGCATTCCCCTCTTGTTTGTAACCCTGCTACACTCCATTTGTACAGTGATCCTTCCCCACAGAATGCAAAACATACAATGGTCGTTTGCCTAGGAGAAGCCACTGTTTCTTAACACGTCATCAGTCTGTTACATCTTTGCTTTCTGAAGGAGCACAATCTGCCTGTGACTCCTCCTCCATCATTTCTCTTACTGTTTCTGAAGAAGGAGCCACTGTTCTGTTTCGAGGTTAAGTGACCAAGTGCTTGGTCAGTACCTCAGAGCCAGGTGGTTGGTTGGGGGTCAGTTACCTTTGTTCTAAACCTGTTGTGCCTTTCTGCCTTGCTGTTCCTATCAGTTTGGGTGCAGGTAACTCTGTTGTTCTTGTTCTCTAGTACAGGGATTAGCCCTTTTTAACAGAATCTCCTTCTCTTTCATTTAGGTATTGGTTTTGGCAGCTCAGGAACTGTCCTATCCTAAATCCCATGGGAAGACCAAGCATTCTGGTGCCCCAAAACCTTGTAACCAGCTCCTTCCTGGAAGTGACAGCTCTAAAGACTGGAGAAGAATTGTTGATGAGAGGATCAAAAGCAAGACTCGGAGATTTGCTACGGTGAGGCCAGGGCAGAAACAAACTGATGTCAAATCCAGCAAAAATAGGGACACTAGGAGTTGCGGTAGTTCTATCCAGAAAGAGCAATTACCTGTGAAATTGAGCCCAATCCAAAGGGAAGACTGCGTAACTTCAGATATAAATTTATCTTGGTATCTGGCTGAATCTTTCAGTGCAGAGTACCAACTCCTGTATGGGAGAGGAAAATAAACCTTGAGCTCCTTGCCTTGCATTGAGGGATAGCTGTTGCTGTTCTATGCTTGTTCTGAGCTCATCTGGCCACTGCAGGGAGCTGTGAGTGCACCTCACGGATCCCAGAGCCTCCTCCATCAGACTAGCTGCCACTGGACTGGACTGTCTCAGCCCTCCTATTTTTCAGGGAGATAAATTGATGCCAGTTTCCTAGTTCCCAGAACTCCCCTGTGGTTCATCCTGGAGAGCTTGCTTTCCAAAACTCCTTTATTCCTTGCACGTTCTTGTTTCTTATATCTAACGTAGGAGTACTGAGCTATATTGTACTGAAATATTTAGATGTGGGAGAGGATCTGAAGTGAGAAGTGAGCTATCCAGTCTGGAAACTAGTAGCCATAGGCATACAAGCAAGCAGTGGCTGACAGTGGGACGGCTGCAAGGAACCTGTAGTCTTGACAGTGTTCAGTGAAGTGAAAGACTCGGGTGATGCATCGTGTGTACAGGCTTCATTTTTTCTCTTGGACAGGGTCAGTCTCAAGTGGAATTGGCTTCTGGCCCAAATGAGTTCAATTCTGTAGCTGGACACTTCTTTTTTCCATTGCTTCAGCACTTTGACAGGTGAGTGTGAACACCGTGGGATGTGGGCATGGCAGCTGCCAGAGGGATCCCTGCTGCTTGTTCTGCTTGTCTCAGAGCAGCAGGGTAAAGCCCAGAAGCTGTGTGGGAGTCCAGTGACACCACACTGATACCTGGCTCCTGCGTAAAGCTTAGAGAGGAGGGGTCTCTCGGACTCATGAAGTCTTGTTGGACAGGAGTGTGTAAGACTACAGAAGCGAAGATACGTTATGAAGAATAACCTGTCAGCAGGTACACAGGCAGATGATTTTGGCAGTACCAAACCAGTTGTCTTGCCTGACCCTCCACCTTGGAGCCTTCACAGAAAACCACAGAACTCAGACTGCAGTCTTTAAGCAAAGTTAACTCTGTCTCAGGATTGGGCCTGTCACATGGACTGGTCCTTGCGACCACATTATAGAACACAGGACCCAGTTTATTGTCAATCGCTTAAGTCTTTGCTTACCTGAGGAAGGCCGAATAATTGATTCCATGAGAATCAAGGTTCTTGTAATACCCGTCTTAATGGTTTGTTTCTAGTATGGCAGTGGTGCCAGCTTTTGCATGCAGTTCTTTCTAAGTAAAGCCTGTTGGTAGAATAAGTGATACGTGCTGTAAGAGTACAGGTCTGTGTATCTTGCATTTACAGGCCTTTGACAACATTTGATCTCCTGGGGGAAGATCACTTTGTCCTTGGAAGACTGGTCCACACTTTAGCAATCCTGATGTACTTGGCTGTTAACACTGTGGTAAGAAAGGCTGTGTGAACTTGCAGATGGCTGGAGAGACTTCCAGCCTGGGAACTCGGAGGTGCCTTCTGAAACAGCAGTGTGCTCTGGGGCCTGCTACACTTAGACTGGCAGCAAGTTCGAGTCACGTGTGCTGAGAAGTTGCAAAAGGAACTGGGAAGAAAACGGTCAGAAAAGAGACATGGGATTCAAAACACCCCTGCGCTATCTTTTGCTGCTTCTGGTAGAAAAACTGTCAACTTCTGTGGGAGGTTGGGCACATCATTTCATTTCACTGCCTAGGCTTCCTCATCTGTAAACTAAAGTTAATTGTAACCCTGACCTTCACAAGAGTGTATCTCAAGGTTCAGTCCTGTAGGGCAGTGTGAATGTGAAGGTATTCAGTGTTTCTGTCATAATCTTGTTTTGCAGGCAGTCTCTGCAATGGGAAAGGCACTGCTGGAGTTCGTTTGGGCTCTGCGTTTCCACACTGACCCGTGAGTTGTAGTTGTATGCTTTCATTTTTAAAGATCAGCTGCGAGCCAGTCTCCAGCCATGGTTTGTCTTTGTCCAAGACTAGCACCTGACTGAGAATGTCAGTGACTTAATGCATTCTCTCTATGCTCTCCTCCAGCCTTGTGTTGTTATGACTGAATATTGCAAGAATATGTAATGAAGGCACTGCTTTAATGTCAGACCAACATATGAACTTGGCTAGTGTCTTCTAGTGTGCAGGTACCGTCATTACCTATAGAAAGCATGACAAATTTCTTGATCAACTATCCATGCAAGAGTTTCATCTATGTTTACGCAGGGAGCTCAGAAAACTTTAGATTGAATTCCAGCATTCAACCCTGGAAAGAAATGAAGACATGTAGCCAAAATGCTGTAAACATCCAATTTCTGTTTTGATCTCAGACTTGGCCAGGACTCTGAATTATGCTAGGCTCCCTGCACCACAGCATGGCAGGGGCTCTGTACGTGGGCACTCTGCCAGCTGGTGCATGGTTACACTCCTAATCAGTAGGAATATGGCAAAAGTCATCATACTCACAAACATTTGAAACTGGAGAACCCCTGAGGTGAGGAAATCAAGGTAGAATATGAAGCTGCAGGCTCTAACCAGTTTGGTCTTTCTCCAACAGGTATGTGCGCCAAGGTCTTTTGTCCTGCATCTCCTCCATGCTCCTCAGCGTCCCTACAGAGCGTCTTCTGGAAGACATGACAGAAGAGCTTTTGGAGACTCAGTCCTGGCTGGGAGGTAAGATGTGGTGGTGTACACCAGTGGTTTTTTGGTCAGTGGTGCAATCTTTGTGCAGCATCTCTTTAATTGTGATGATTGCATTAATGTCCTAGTGTTGCACACCAGAGATTTGCATGACAAGCGTATTTATCGCTTGCTTGTAAGTTTAGGGCAAATACGAGATCGCACTGTGTGCTGTACAGATGTATTACCAAGGTATCTAAAGCATAAGCTGAGACCTGCATATGGCATTTCAGAGTGTGACTATCCTCACCTTACAGACCAACCAAAATATCCCACAATGTATTATGTGCCCCCTTTCTCTGTCTAAGCACCCAACCACCCACCTCATGAAGCTGCGGAAAATATTTATCATATTGCATATTGCATCCAGGCAGTGACTTTGACCGGCAGTAAGATACAAGGCTTGTATGGCCCCTTTACACCATACGCACAGAAGGTGGGTTTCGTTAGTGCTAAAAATAGGAGGAAGAAGAGCATGGCCCCATCTCCTAACTTCCTATTGCTGATGGAACGAACAACCTATGAAAGACAGCAGACGACACTGCATGCTGCGCCCAACGCACCTTCCATCAACACAATCTATGTTCGTGGGTTCTGGTACGCTGGAACTGCACAAATCAGTGGTCGGGTATTGCAGTGTGCTGGAAGTACAAGAGGAAATAAGGCTGTGTGTTTTGTGGCTCTGAAGCCTCCACTGTGTTCTGAGAAGACCTTGTGTGACTCCCTGGGTTGGTTTCCTTCACCATTCTCACCCTTGGTGAGTTGGCTTCCCACGGGGAGCAGGCAGGAAGCGACACTGACACCGCCGGCCTCTGATCCTTGCAGGTTGCGGAGCTCTGTGCCCTTTAAAAGGAAGAGAGCTGCCTTGGGGGGCCAAAAACTTTACTTTTCCCATGACATGGTGTGCTCTGAGGAATCTGCTTGTCTCTGCAGTTAACACTGCTATTACCAAGTAAAGCCTTTCCAGGAATGTGATAAATGTATTTTCAGCATGATGGTCTGCGTGATCTGTTTTTAATGAGTTATTTTTGGAAGGAGGACTGCAAAGCTAGTAGCATCTTTTTATGCTTGTAGGTAGTGTAACAGCCATCTCTTCGCAGGTAGTGCTATTGCATGAAAATTGCTTTGTAGATCCTGGTGGTAATGAGAGCAGGATAAGATCAGAGTTGTGTGTATAGTAGAGAAGGGGAAATTGTTGTAGGAGCCGTTCAGAAACCTTACAGAATACAACTCAGCTCCACATCTGCTCCGATACGATTTAAGTACAATTTAAAAGGGCTTCTAGAGCTTCTTCCTGAAACACAACAGCTTCTTGGGCTATGCCTTTGCTGTTCGTTGTACGATTGTTCGTAAAACAGCTGTCACAGAGCTCCTCCTTGCTGCTCCCAACAGGTGAAGTCAGTCACTAGAGACCTACTTTTGAGAGTCAATCATGGTTTTAAGCTAGCAGACTTGCTGTTGCTTCGTGAGTCTTCCAGATGAGATTTGCAAGAGGTGTCATGTATTAGATCTACTGCTGTAGCTGGGAAAAATGACAAGCATGCGAGCCTTTTACTACCATGCCTAATGGCCAGGAGAAGTCACCACTTTGGGTTTCAGCTTAAAGCACCTGTATTTCTCCTGCTACGGCGAAAGCACAATGAGCAACAGTGAGCTAGAAAATGTTATCCATGAAGCATTTAGTAGAAATCTGCAAATCTGTTCCCGTTTGGTATTATATCACAGCCTATGCAGGCTGCCGTATTTCATCGTGTGAGTATGACTGTTCCTGCCCTTCAGCCTTTGGGCTGCAACTGGAACTGTTCCCTGTTAGAAAGTGTTCACGGTGTGGTGTAAGAAACCACTTCAGTCGCTGTCACAGTACTGTCTACTTAGTGGATGCTTTGGGACGTTTCAGCTGGGATCCACCTTGTACTTGCCTGTCATTGCCCTTAATGCCATGCTGGACCTACTGTTGCGTAGCTTCATCTTTCCTGAGGAAGGGAGGGAGGGAATACCTAAACATTTCTAGGAAAAAGTTCCTTTGATTCCTCAGCGGCTGCCTTTGAGGGAATTCCCCACCCCTTGCAAGTGCTGTAGAGCTAGGTCATAGGTAAGTTTGGTTTATGTACAGACCCGCATGACGCTCTGGTGCCCCGTGCCTCCCTGTCAGCGGCAGCAGTTCAAGATCCGTGCTCATGGCAATTAGAAACAGTGCCAACATCAGTCTGGGCTTTTGAGTTTGCACTCATCTGTCTTGTAGCCTCCCCCTTTTTGCCTTCTGCAGAGGGAGTATGGAAGCACCATCGTGAAGCTCTCCCTGAGGTTATAAATAGCCCTACTCCATCTGAATGAGTCATGTGTTTGGGCTGACAGTACTGGGCCCTGAGCACACGGCTCGTGCGTACAGGATATCCTTACACAGGCTCTTTGCTCTTCCAGGCTCCCCCTGCTCAGACATCCTGCGTGCATCCTGGTTTTTACTTTGCAGGCCCATTAAGGGCCCCTGAAATAACAGCTGCTGGAAGCGGCTTCATGCCCTCCCTTACATGTTGCATAAAGCGTGAAAGAACTACTCGTTTATGAGAAGGCTAATCTCTCAGAATGGCGAATGTGTTGAAACTTGGGGCCTGCCTCTTTCTTTCCCCCACTTGAAGGGCAGCGTGACCACAGATTTCAGGAGGGAGCACTGAGTATTTGTTTAGATCACAGGAACTGGCAGAATGGAGACTTTAGGCTTTTGGTTAAGTGGATTTCTAATTGCAAACTGCTTTCAGGCCAGTAGATCAGCTGTAGAAAGGTTACGTACAGCTCAGGGGTGCAAGTACAAACTCTGACATGGAGGTTATGCCATGGAATGCGAAGTCAGACTGTTTCAACCCAACTGACTATTTGTTTCTGCTACAAAAGTGAACTGAGCGTTATCACACGTGACAGTCGGGGCTTAGCTAAACTCATACTGTTTAAGATGATCAAGTTTGCGCATCTTTGCCTTCTGGTCTAATGTAATTCCCGCAAGTGCCACTGTCTAGCCCAGATTTAGTTGCGTTTGCTGTTGCGTTTAGTGCCATTTTGTGATGATCAGTGAAACGGCAGAGAAGTGTTAGGTGAAGGGCAGGGTTTTTTTCCCCCATTTTCCAACTAACAGTGGCTGCTTCTTTTACAGATGTGGTGGAGAAGGATCCAGATGGGGACTGCAGGAGGCTGGCCTTGCAGAACTTGCTACTAATGGAGAACCTGAAAAAGAAACTCAAAAGTGTCCCTTCCTAGCTGAAGGGTGAAAGAAATGACCTTGACTTTGTACTCTTGCCAGCTGGATGAGTGTAGGCACTGCTGGGGCCTCTTCAGCAGTCACCTGGCTGGAGAGGAGGAAGAAAGGGGGGGAAGGGTGCAGAGCTGTAAGCCAGCGAACCTGACTTGACATCTGGACTTTGTAGTGGAGGCCAATTTAGTGAGCGATTGCTATCCGGTACGGAGTGTACAGATGCAGGAAGGTAGGCTAGCACTGCCATCCTCCCCACGCCTCCCCAGCCCCCACCCCCAGCTATTTATAACCTTGGCAGGTTTGAGCGCTCTGCTAAAAATACAGGGAAGATCTCATAGCAGACTTCTTGTCAGAAAAACAGGAGGGCTGGAGAGCCGCTTACCTCCCAGGGCTGAGTCTTATGACATGCCCATAACAAAGGCTCCTGTGTCTTCTGGCGGTCAGCGTTTGGTGGAGTAGTTCTCGGTCTGCTGTTCGAAGGGGTGGGCATGGGGCAGGGAACGACACTGCTGATGAGATGCACGAACTGAATAGCTACAGGGAAGTTCTGAAAAGGTGCCAAACCTTAAAGGCTTGAGCTAGAGCTGTGCTGTGGTTAGGAAGGAACAAAGCAGGAATTCTTTTTGTATAATGTCGGTACAGAAATAAGTTTCTATTGAAGGATAACTAACGTCCAGCTTTTGGCCTTAAAATCTCCCCCCGCCCTTCTTCTCTGAAAGCATGTCATTTAAAACCTTCGTATTCACCCCAAGTTTTGAAGCAAGTCACAAAATGGGAGAAAAAATAAAATCATTCGAAGCAGAAGGGCTGGTTGGTATGAAATGTGTGAGAGTGTCTGCATAAATGCCCCTTTGTGGGGCAGGATGATGGGCTTAAAGGTGAGCAAAACCTTGGTTGCTTATGTTGGGCTTCACTTCTCATGGTCCTACTTGTGCCAGGGAAGAAATGTGCATCCTAAAATCTGACCAGTAGAGAGGAGCTTGACATCACTGTGGTGTTTGGAAAAGAAGCGTCACAGTGAGAAAGAAGCTCCGCTGGTGTAAAGTGACCCAGCTTGAGCAGTGGGGGTTGGACCAGACAACTCCAGAGGTCCCTTCCAACCCCAATCGTTCCGTGATTCTGAGATTTAGTCCAGATTTTTGTAAATGGTAGCTCTACAGCCTACGTGTCCCTATGACGTACTGAAATACAAAAGCTTTGGGTTGAGGGAAGTCTCTCTTCGTTCTGCAGTAGGGGAGCAGCTTCACTTTTAGCCAAGGCCCTACCTAAATGGGACAGAGAATGCTTTCAGAAGTTCTGACTTCTGGAGAATGACAAATCAGTTAGCACCTTAGCAGATGAAAGTTGTACTTGAAAATTTTGTCAACTCAGGAGTTTCCACCTCAGTTATTCAGCTTTTTTCTGTACTTGGAAAAAGGCCTGAAGTTACAATATGCAGTTCTTGTTGGGTTTTTTCCCCTCGCCTCAAATTTATTAAAGTACTAAAACCAGCTTCATTACAGGATACACACGTGATGTAGTATGTAGTGTTTGAGACACTATATTAACTTCAATACTGTTGCTTGTACAGTCAAGCAGGAAAAATAAATTTCTTGGTAATAACCAAAAAGCCTTGTCGCGGCAGTGTTGCGACTGCTATATGACCCCTAATGAGGACAGAATAAATGATCTAGTATTAAAGTGGACTTTGCATTTGGTAAGCACAAGTTGTCAAGGGTCCTCCACTTCATCAGCCACTTCTTCTTCCACCTCCCTGTTCTCCATACCGCTGTGGCAAATTTGCTCTGGAACCAGCGTTCGGCTTACGGGAATGCCTACTCCTCGGTGAACCGCCTCAACGGTCTGCTGAGTCACGTAGCAGCTCAGGTTCGTGGGTGGAATTCTTTTCTGCATCTCTTCCACATACCTGTAAGCCTAAATTAACGCAGAGAGATCACTGTCAGGGGAGGGCGTACGGCTTCTGGGAGTGCCAGCAAAACAGTGAAAAGCATCCACCCTTAGCGTGTGGCTGGCGGGAGCTCGGCATGGAAAGGGTGCTAAACCCTTAGCCAGGAGTTGTAGCCTTTGCTGACATGATGACCTTTCATAGTGAGTGTGTCAATTCTGTCTTTTTCAGTTTGAAAAAGAAAGGGTCTCAAAGGCTGGTTTTACATTCTCCGATAGGCACTGTCAAAACAACATGTTAAAACCAAGGCTAATCGGCACAGCTGGAGAAACTTGCACTTGGCATCCTTATGTTTCACAGGAGCAGCAGGTTACGGTTTAGTCCAAACACTGGTGCGTGTGGCACTTCTGCCCTGAAGAAGTGAGTCACCGTTTCCTCAAATGACTGCAATTTGACAATTTTCTTTTCTTTTTTGGCCAGGTGGCAAATAAAGTACAGTGTAATTGCTGAGACATGCACCCAGACAGACCCTCCTGTCCTTATCTTAATAACTGGGAATGTTTGAGAATCCACCACTATTTATGCCTTATGCCCTGTGAGCTTTCTTTTTCTCTTCAGTCCCATGAAATGAAAAACATATTAATGTGGATGTAGTTCCTGAGGTCTACCACACCCTGCTGAGCCGTTTACCTCCTCTAAAGGAGCCTCTACTATGGAATGTTTTCCTGGATGAGAGAACCCTGCTATACTAAGCTGTGCTGGCAGACAGAACATACGGGCTCTGTAGACTGGCAGAACTAAGAATTCACTTACCATATGGAAATCCTCCACTTGTACATAATGTTCAACCAGAAATCCCAAGACATCGCCGTGACGGACGGCGTCGTAAAAATCTTCTTCAGCTAGGAGAAGTTCACACTGTCTGACTGCTTCTTTGGGGTCTTCAGAGTAAACTCTAGTAAAGAGCGAAAGGAAACTGTTAACAGTCTGGAGCACAGCATTCAGTTGGTCACGTGAAGAACAGTGAAGATTTTTTTACTGTGTTACGTTCCATAATCACCTTTCTGACAGAGCTATGCTTTTCCTCGGTCAATACACTTGCTTATTATTTCATGTTACCTTTTCATCTCTAATGTCAACAGCACTTTTCAAAATCACATAATGGTTTCCCTGCTAGAAGAAGTTAACAGCAGCTTTTTAGAAGCCAGTCTGCAAATTATTTATTAAACTGTAGTTACTAGGACAACTTTCCTTCTTGCATGATAGTTCTGTCCTTGGCTTACACGCTCTGAATACTGCGGCTCACCTCCGAGCGTGGATGAATCGCTTAATCAGGGTCATCTTGCTTTGCAAATGTGCTAGTTTGCTTTCCTGTTCCAGAGGGCTTCTAGTCTTTGCTTTTGAAAGGCACTTACATGCTTCTGTCAGTGCTCCTTGTGCTTTCTCGTAGTTCTGATACTCATCGATTTCTACCTGTGAGAGGAGAAATGAGAGGAATGTCTTGCTCCAGAGCTCACAAACCAAACAAACACCTTTAGCAGTCACAGAAGGGGGATGTACCTGAGCACATGCGTCGTAGAAACCTGCCAGTAGGTCAAGGGCCCTTCCTTTAGTATAGAAGCTGATGATGTTCTTCATAATCTCGGGGTCCTTACGCCAATCCAGTGATTGTAGATAGTTGGCTGCCATGATATAAATCTCTCTTTGTCTGGAAACTCCCGCAAAGAAGACAATTTTCTCCGTATCTCCAGACTTCAGCAGTGCCCTCATAGCCTAGCAATGGAAAGCAGGGCATGGGGAAAGAGGAGGGAAAAAATACTGTGAATGCAGAAACATGAGCCATGTTAAGATGGCGAGGAAGCCTTGTCTGGATAGTCTACTCTATAAAGACTGTTCTGAGATTTACTTCTCAAAAAAACCCTTGTTTTGAGAAGTCTTAGGAAGGTAACAGGCTCAGCCTCTTCAGCTTTTTTCCCTACGTATCCAGGCTGACCTTTAACTTGTTTCCTGCTTGCGTGTATTTCTTGGTCGCCATGTGGTAATTGCCTTGTCGCATGCAGCAGTCAGCAATTTGCTCCAACAGTTCCCTCCGGGACTCCTCAGAGAGGTCCTTGGAGTCCTTAGGGACCGTCATCTTCTCGGCCATCTCCTCTGTGATGGTCAGGTTCTGCTTCAGGCAAAGTTGCAGAGCTTCATGGTACTAATGGAAGTGAGAAAGCAATGAGATGTTGCAAACACTACAGCGATACTCCGTGTTGCTTGTGGTGTAACCTACAGAAATGAGCTGTCTGAAAGCACATGCCAGCAGATGTGGATGCTCCATCTAGGACATTGTTGTGAACTTAAGCATCCCGACATCAATTCCTGTTCAAGTACAAGCTGTCTCATTTTGTTTGCTAAGAACGCCTTTGTTCTTCAATGAAGACCGTTGATTCTCACCTGTGTTCTCAGAGGACACTAGTGTGGCACTAAAGATGCATCCATTTTGTCTCTCTGAATGTGACATTCTCGGACATACAAGCCAAATTTATTAGACATGATAGATTAGATTAAGGTTTTCAGCAAATACAATAAAATACATACAGGTATTTGAAAGATTTTGTTCCAAATTTTGCTACTTCCCATATGGGAATAAATTATGAGTAGGATATACAATAGCTTTTAGCCCAGAAAAGGGCAACTGTACCCTTGTAAAACATGGGAGAAAGTAAGACGTAGGCGCTCATTAAAGAGGAGCGGGTATAGGACTGCTTTGGTACGCAGTGTTTTGGTAAGGCTGAGTTGCCAGCACAATAACGAGGGCACAGTAGAAGTGCGTAAAAGTCTAGGTGAGAAATGAAGTGCCTTAACTACGCTGGTGGTATCACAAGAGGGACAGCATTGGGGTTTTTTTTGACTGATGGTGTTATAATTTCCCTGTCTCCAAATATGTTAGTTTAGAGAGTAGGAGTTTTTCTTTTCCCAAGAGTGCAAAATTTGCAGGTTTTAAGCCAGAAATAAGACCAGAAGTCAGAAATCCATTTCTGGAGTTGAGCCAGAGGGCTACCAGCCCATGAGTCACCGGCAGGCGAGGAAACTTTAAATCATACAAATGTCTCCATATATCTGTTTACCACCAAAGATAAAGGTATGGGTGCACACGTACAGACCTGTTGTGCTCCTCTTTACCTGTGCATGGTGGGCCCAGAGAAGCACAAGTTTACCTTTTTGGCTGTTAGCAGCAACTCCACTGCCTTCTCATATTGAGCATGTTCAATAAAAAAATCAGAACAGCGAGCTAGCAGAGCTGGGTCTGATTTCTCATCCAGGTCTTCGGCAATGAGCTGTAGAGCCCCAAACTGCTGCGTGGCAAAGGCTAGCTCCAGTGCCTTGGAGAAATGTCCTGCCTGCACAATTAAGAATGCGGAGTTTTTTTAAAGAATAGAATAAGCACTGCAGAATCAGTTTACAGGATATCCTAGAGTGGATTAATAAAGCATTACCCACCATAAAGAAATGACTAATAAACAGGACATAGAGTAAAAGCTACAGTTGATTTAATGTTCCTCTGCTGTAGGAATTGCTTCAGTTTAAAGTTTGGTTTTGGTTTGGTTTTTTTACTAAAAAGTCATTTACCTTGTGGTATAACATGACAGCTCTGTCCATTTGCTCCCCCTTTTCCTCATAATAGCAGGCTGCCTCTATCATGTCTTCCGGAGAGCTCAGAAGAGCCAGGTTCATCAGCTGATCATCTAAATTGTTCTCCTGTTCAAAAGCAAAGGTTTGGCTCTAGGTGTGCAGCAAAGAGATTTCATAATTCTGTCTTCTGGCAAGCTTTACACTGGCACAAAGTAGCCCATCAACCCCCTCCCGTGTAAAACCTATACCAACCCAAGTAACTGAGCTGCAAGGATGGTAAGTTGTTTCAGGCAGTTTTCTGTTGCGATAGACAAGAAAATAATGTCCCGTACCTTTATTGACGCATCTTTTGTAGAAAATGCAGGCAGAAACCAGGAGCATCTTCATAGTGGGCTATACGTGAGCAAGCAGTGTCTCACAAGAGAGAACGGGCACAACCAACTTCTACCGCTCTCATTCTGTATGCTGCCTAAGGACAGAATCCTACTTTGCTTTTGGACATAAATGTACCTCTTCACATACCTTACACAAGCGGATGGCATTGTTAAATGCCTGGGCCCTGGTGTAGAAATGTACAGCCTGCGTGATTTCATCCTGACTCTCATACTGGCGGGCCAAGTGATAGGATGCTGCCCAATTCCCCGTTTCATTTGCTATTTCCGCAGCCTGAAAAGGAAATCATAGCTTTACTTTGTGCCCAGGAATGAGAACTCTCTGGAAGCAGAAGGGAGCAGGCTGCCTTACCTTCTGAACGTTGCCCTGAAAGCAGTGGACACGGACTAGGGAAAAATAATCCTCAGCCAGCGCATAGTATTTTAGTGCCGATTCCATATCTGATTGGCTCTCCAGATACTGTGCCCACCATTTCCACAGGCTCCTAGAAAAGCAACAATAGTAATTGCAGTAACAGGCAGTGCCAGAGACCGCATTATTTCACTCCTGGTGATCTTGAACTCAGATTGGATATTTTTTTTTCCAGCATGTAGACAAGGCTTTCCCCCCAACTCAAGGGTGACATTCAAAGGTCTGCACTACAGGGGAGGTCAGCCTACATATCTAACGTGGTGGTTCTTGAGTGACACGCAGCATAATCCTGAAAAGCTGTAGAAGGAGCAAAATGGATAAGGCAGGGGTCGAGCATGTGGCTGACAGGATCCATACTCCTCCGTCCCTGCTCTCTTCACAAGTTGTATTTCAGACCTAAAAAGTCCCATTTGGGAGAAGGAACAAGCTTAGCACTGACCTGTCTTTCATCTTGTTGATGTAGTTCTCCAGGGCTTGTAAGTCTTCAGAGAGCATTCGCGGTACCTCGAACCTATGTGTGTCGGACTTCTCATAGCTGTAGAGAAGAACGTATTCGATGTGAAATGACTACCTTCTTATTAGCCCATTTAATGATGTTGTTTGACAGCGGTAGAGCGACAACACTGGTAGCACTGCTTCATGTGTGTTATTAAGATGTTCACTGTAAGACCAGTTGCAGTCTGCCAGCACCATCAAAAATAAAAAGTTCAATGGTCGTGCAAGGCAGCTGGAGTCCGGGAGGCAATGTGTTCACAGGCCAGTAAATACTTTTATTAAAGTGCCAGTGATGGTCCAAAGAAATCTCCCAGAAAGCTCCCCAAACATCAAGCATGTCCCTGTGCAGCTGGCTGAAGAGGTCACAAAAGCCCTGGGCTGCTCACCTTGCCTAGTCTTGCTGCCGTCCACTGCAACTTCAGCCTCTTCTCCACTACTGGGAGACGACTGCTCTTGGGCCACCGTCTACTGTTAGAGTCTCTCCTCACCTCCCTGCCCACCTTGATCATCTAATGGGGCTGTCTGACCACATCAGAGCTTTACTTTGACTCTGACTAGAAGTCACCTTATTATATTGTGAGGCTTCATATGGTAAAACTCCTATAAAAACAAGATTTCAAACAACAAATACAACACATTAAAAAAACCCCACCTCCCGTAACAACTTCTCTAGGGACTCATCAGCTACAAGAGAGGACCAGGCGCCAGAAGCACCCAAGTCAGACTAAATTCTGCCACAGCAGTTGTTTCTGGGACTCTCAGGAGACGTAAACAAGTGGTTTTGTCATGGAAAGGGAAGGAAAAGAAGGCAGTGGTCTTCCAGAGTCAAGTACAGGATTGGATATTAGTGGGGTTCAACTATTGGCCCCGACAAGACCCTTAACCTTTCTGACACTGAGCTTTATTAGCCTGGGAGGGTGCTGGGAAGTTTATTGTTACAATGCTTTCGCTCCATGAGATAGAAAGCACCAGAAACAGGAAAAGACTTTAATTAATTATTACTGCTCATCATCAGACAGCCTCCTTAGCCTGTCTCCAGTCTTTGCAGGAGAACAAGGCTCCAAATCCCCTGGGTGCCAGTGGCGGGTGCTTACTGGGTGAGTGCAAGGCTCCGCTCGCCGCTTGCCTCCAGGTGCTTAGCGTAGTTGTAGTACGTGGTGCGTAGGTGAACCCGATCGTGAGCTTCGGCTGTTTCGATGGCTTTCTGCCACTGGTTTGAGGCTTGATAGAACTTGTTTAGGAGGTCGTAGCGTTTGCAAGCCTTGTACAGTCGCTCCGCATCCTCCTGGAAGGGGAGCATACAAACACCTCGTTAGCTCTGACCGGCGGTTCATAGGTGTCGTTCACGCCAGACGCTGCACTTCGGAGTAGTTTATTAGTGCAGGTCATTGTAATGCAATTAAAGTAACAATAATTCAGGCAGGGGGGTTAACCAACTAAATATACGTTGCCTGGAATAGCACATTACTGGGAAACAGGATGTTTATGTGAAAATAAGGAAAGCACTCAGATCCTGGCATTTACTGTACAGTATCAACTGGGGGTGGGGGGTGACATCAGCAAGCCGTCAACAATTAAACGCTGTCATCAGGAGCTTAAACCATTTCAGAAAGGGGAGACACGCTCGTGTGAGGCTACAGTTAACAGCCACGCTGCCTACCCAGAGGTGAGCACCAGAAGGGCCGAGGCACTACGGGTTTTGGCAAGAAGACGTTAGGTGCCAGGGGACCTCCTGCGCCCTCCGAGCAGGTCTCAGAGGTAGCAACGCTGTTCGTGGATAACTGAGATCCATTCCTGGGAATAAATGCTATTAATTTAAGCCAGAATTAGAACAGGAGGATTTTTGCCGATGCTGACGCAAGGGCGAGCAAATTTGGAGCTATTATTTTTATGTTTTGCGAGGTACTCCGGTGGAAGAAGCATTTTCCTGCTCCACCCAGCTGAACACTATATTTAGTAAATTGAGATTATCTGTCCAAGACAGAAAAATAGTTTGTCTCTTATTGTTTCAAATTCAAAAAAGCGTAGAAATTAGAGGAGGAAGATGCCTGTACTATGATTCTGTATGAGATGAAAAAGAAAAAAAAGCAACAAAACTGCATTCGTTTTGCTGCAATTCCCCTGCACCTCTCCAAATAGATCTCAGTATCTGAAAGAAGTAGTGACACTTTTCAGCCTCTTAGCTTTCTCCGCCAGGAAGCTTTTCCAAACATTTAGTTTGGATTTTCCTTTCCTTCTTCACTTTAACTCAGAATAGTTACTCCCTCTAGCATTTATACTCTTAAAACAGTTGTAAATTGCTAAACACCTTTTTAAACCAAATTCTAATTATTTGGCTATCTTAAAGATTTCCTTGTCTGTGATAGCTTTCCAAGAGTTTAACAATTTGCACTGATTTTCTCTGAACTTCTTCCAGTTCGATGTTTTTTTCTGGTAATGAGATACTTAAGGGTGGAAGTCAATGTTCCAGCTGTAGCTGCAACAAAGACACAGACAGAAGTTACCAAATCAAAGCCTCAGGATGTGGCATCTCCTCAAATGCAGTCCCAAACGGATTTTTGCTGTCATAGCACCTTGCCGGTTTTATCTCATTCGTGATTTCCTATGAACTGTGGGGTATTTCATCAATTCTCCTTTCCCAGTTTTTCCCTCTGACAGATCGTATGCCTGGATCTTTTCCAGTTCCCAAACTAAAAATCTCTGCTTTTCTTACAGATCATTGATGAAGGCATTAAATAAAGGCGAACCATAGTGGAATACATGCTCTTCGCATTCATCTAACTTAACAGCGTGCTGGTCAGTTTTGAATCCACACGATAACGCTGGTCTCAGACCCATTTTAGATCTCAGTTCTACTGGTAATCAAGTGGAGTGGGTTCAGCCTACGATAATAAAGACACATGGGAAAGCCAAGGTCCATTTTGGTATGTATTTGCTGTCAGGTTGGGCTCCAGGTACAGGTCCAAGGGACAGTCACCCTGTGCACCAGACTACGGGGAGAACAGCCTGACCGCGTCCTCTGGCTGTGCTGGATCCAGGCAAGTTACTGCTCACGCAGCAGGAGAAACCGGGATGGAAATTTGGGCAACTGCAGCACAGCAGGCATCCCTGGGACAGCACAAGCAGCGAACGTGACTCGCCAGAGTTCTCCATCCCTGCAGAAAACATCAATTTTGCCTAAACTGCTTAAATGCCTTAAGCCAGCCCTCACTCTCCGGCAGAACACAGCTTTAGCCTTTCACCCTACAAACAAACATGTCAAAATGGAACTTGTGTTTCCCATACTGGACCTTAAAATATGTTTGTTGAAACATTTTAGCTAGTATACTTCAAAGTACATCCTTTTTTTAATCCAATCAAACCTAGAATGATTAAGCTTGGAAGAATTATGCCCCAAGAAAACAGTTTTTCTGTTTAATGTTTCACACATAAACCATCCTTAAAAGATGTTTCCTTCATTCAGCAATTTTTCATACGGGAGTAAAACTCCTGTATAAATTCTGCACAGCAGTTAAGAAAACAGACAAATTAATTTGCTATACCCTTAGGCAGGTATGGGTCCTGGTACTCTTTATTTCCACGCAACAGATTCTGCCACTCTCTACTCCTTGAGGAACACAAAAAGGGCTCAGGGGACTGCTGAGCCTCTGGAGCTCAGGAAAAGCCCCAGATCAGTGTCACGCAGGAATCGTGCGGCACGGGGTTGTGCAATGCTGAAGGAGGTGCCCATTTCCCTAGGTCAGAAACTCAACTGCAGAAATAGAATTGTCCGAGCTATTCTTCATCACTCCTTGGAAACCTGGCAATAGGTTTTACTCCCCTCCAAGGTTTTTGCATCTCAGAATTTTTAAAAAATGATCAGTTTCTCATTTTTGTCCCTAGTTAAGTGGGGTGGATGTTCCCGGATGCGCATAGTCGGCGGGGTTTACCAGCATGCCCAGCTGAACGGCCAGCACAGCCACTCTGGCCTCCTGCTCTGGTTCTTGTTCAGCCTCCCTCAACGCCTTGGCTCCTCTCGCGTGACCCATGTTTCCAAGGCAAATTTTGGCAACATCGAGCCTCTGAGTCTTCACGCACATGCGAGCCATGTTCTCCCAGACAGCCTCACTGTGAGAAACGGGAAAGAGAAGGAGAGCTGTTACGGTGTCACCTTTAAGGCTTGGGTACTAAGCAAGTAAGATGCAAGGAAAGAGGAGAGCGTGAGAGGGAAAACCCTTGGTACGTTGGGCACTTGTAACAGATGTAAGAGGCTCCGGCTGCTGTGTGAAGACTGAAGAGGAATGGAAATAGGGCTCAGACATAAAGGTTAGTTCTGGAGCTGAATGCCCACAGCCTTAAGGAAATATCGCGGGTTTTGTTTTACATCAATGTCTAAACAAAAGCAGGTACGTTCACATGTACAGAAACATTTATCATGCACCCATCACTGTGGTTCTGGCTGTAGCTGTAACATATAGACATTCACAAGACCCCCATGTCAATGTTCAGAATTCAAAAAAAAAACTATGAGAAAAAGTCTTATATACTTAAACTTACACTGGAAATGTCCTGCTACTGTCCTGCATAGCTCAAACGTGGAACAGCCATTAGGAGCCTAATAGTTGCACTCGGTAACAGGGACCGATGCATAGGAAACAATGGACCAGACTATCATGTTCTCATTTAAAACTTGCATTAAAAATGGCACAAAGAAAAGCTTTGCGATGCTCAGAATGAGAACTCCCGAGGGCCAAGAGCTCGACGGAAGGACCACGACACAGTTGACCATTACATGGGGTGACAAGCAAAGATTTTCATAGATTCTATTTACATTTGAGGCCCTTCAGAATAAAATGCAATATGTCTGACTAATAGAAACCATAAGCATTCAAAACATGGGGATTTTTTCAGGGTGTGAACCTCAGCGGAGGTATGGTCCATACAGCTCTCAGACACTACCACAGCACAAAATAAGTGTGTAAATGATAAAAACAGGAAAAAAAATATGAGAGTTGAATGACACTTCAGGTCCTGCATCTGCAAGCAAATCCCCTTCCAGTTTTCCTATGATTAAAATGTTTTTCTCTTCCCAGTTGCTGTGGGAAAACCTTGCACAAACAGGGGAAAGTGACTAACCGGGAAGCAGCACAGCAAACGAGACACGACGTGCTGTCAAACACATAAAGAAAGGCAGAGAAAAAAATGCTTTTCCTAATGTACTTTACAACAAGAGCATCTTTTCTTTGTGACTACAACTGGTATAAAGTTTTCAGGCAGTAATCAACATAAATATTGACATAAACTTCACTAAGGTCAAGCAGTACAGAGAAAATAAAATAGGATTGGAAGTGATAAATCAGGGGTAAATTTCAGATAATTCAGAAGTTCTACTTGTTTAGAAAATGCAAAAATGCGTGTCTGGATATTTTACTAAATTTCTTAAATCCGCATGTCCATGCTGAATGTGGTTTAAACGCAGCTTCCTCTCTTGCTCTGCTCCGACACGTCCAGGTCCCTCCGACTGGGAAGGCAAAAGGAACACTGAACAGAGTGCGGTGATTTCCCAGCTGGAAAGGCCTTACAAAAACTTCAGTGCTGGATCCTTCTGAGTGCAGGTCTATGCATCGCCACTCAATATAGAAATGCTGGCCATATAAATCAGCAGATGTGACCTTCTTGATTTTTGAATATTGGAATACACTGCCTGTATCTGGAACTAGAAAACCAGGAAAAAGTCCTTTAAAGAACATTTGGGTTGTGTTAGATATGGTCACCTGGCTTTGATCAACAAGGACAGCGAGTTCTGTCATTAGTAAAAGACGTCAAATCTCGTGTGCATGAGCATGGCTGTGCTTCGCTACACACAAGGAAAAGAAATTTATTTTCCAAAATCTGTAGCATGCCAGAAGAAGTTGCCAATAGCCATTTTACTCTGGGTGAAGGAACGCATGCCTGTGCTGCGCTTTGTCAAACTGACTAACAGCAAGTTTCTGAAAGAAATCAAAATCTTTCTTTTGCAGAGCCTTGACAGCTCACAGTTCTCTCAGTGCAAGAAGATGAGAGTTCATGGGTTTCAACAGACAAGCAGATGAGAAATCTTATTTAGACTACAGGGAGTGGAAACTTTTGAAAGGAACTAGACCAAACAGTGTATTTTAAAGTACAAAGTTAAAAGATAACAGTGTGCAGAGACACACAGCAGGACATAGAAGACGCTACTCATCATCTGTCGGCTACATGATGCTTTCCTGAATGGCAACGGCTCCTGCCAACTTGAAAACTCGGTGGGAGCTGCTGCCCCAGGGATTCCTCTTTGGGAGCTGTTGCCCCACACACCACCTGCCCGCGGGCCACCTCGGCACCCGTGCCAGCCGTACGCAGTGGACCACCAAGAAGTGCCTCAGCCCTGAGGAGCTGGAGCTCTGCCATCCCCACCTCTTCCTCCTCCACTCTAAACCATTTGCAAAACTAACCTGAGAGGCTCCAGCAGTGGGCTACTGCTTGGGGGCAACAAATACAGAGGAAGAAACATCTCCAATTGATGTGCTCTGCATTTAATTTTATTCTGGTAAGCACTGCCTTCCCGACAGTCCCAGCTGGGCAGTCACAGACCCAGCACTGCAGTCAAACCGGACCAAAGACCCTGAATTTGGAAGCGTTGACGGTAGAGCAGACTAAGAGCAGCTCACCAGCACAAGTACCTGAAACCTGAAAACATCACCTCCCTCTGACCATCCCTCCTCCTGCCTCTGCCCTCCAGAAGCGCTTGACGGAACATTTCCTCTAACGAACCTGACCCCGCTCTGCACAGAGGAGTTCCCGCTCTCCCACCGGAGCGAAGGACGGCAGCTGCGTGGGGGAGAACCCACGGCCAAACCTTCTCCCCCGGTCCATGCGGGGCTGCAGCAGAGGCTGGTGCTCTCCAGTAGACATGTCCCTCACAAGAAGGACACTGCTCTGGTAAGGGACCTAGATGTATTATTTCAATTTTCTTCCGGCGGCAAAATATTAGAAAACTGTTTCTGCTTTGAGAGACCATTCATTTTAGCACTGCACTCCATAAACTGCTGCTAAGGTACGCAAGTATTTCTGACACAGCAACGTACTATTTGCTTGCAAAGATCATCTTCATATACATATATTATATTTGTCTGTATTTATTATTTTAATATATTGTTTATTACATCTTATTAAAAAACTAGAAAGGTACCAGAGTACCACCACCCTGTGAAATGCAAAAGATCCAAAGTACTTTACAAAAAACAAACCACCACACCACACACAGAAGGTCTCGCTGCCTAACAGAGGCACAAACTGCAGAGCCGTTGATGACCACAAAGCACCGTGACCGAGCCTCGGCTGGGCCACGGCACGGACCGGGTCTCACCGAAACCCTGGAGGGCTAACACAGCAGATCCGCGCTCCCAGACCTGAGCCAGAGCCAGGACACCGGGACTGACCCACCACAGCTCCTGCAGAAAGACCAGGGGCCCTTTAGCAGAGCCTCAGTTTAACCTTCACCCTGGAAGGACACCTCCAACCTCTCCACACCACGGCTGATCAGAGAGAACAGACGCTTTTCATAATGCCAAATTCCTTTTTAGAGATTTCCCTTGCAAACTATTGAGCCCGAGGCACCCGGCAGGCTTGCTGGCAGGAGCAGGCATGCCTGCAGGCAAGGGATGGTTTTACAGAAGAGAACGATCTGGGAAGCATTGGCAACACGCTTCCATGTTTCTCCATGTCTCAAGAAGCCCAGCCTTGGCCTTGGGATGGCACAACCTCCCATAGGATGGCAGACAGACACCTCCAGCACCACAGCACGAGTCCTGCCCAGCAGCTTTGCTGCCCTGTGGGAATGTGGGCAAATTAATGCAAGTCTGGTTAAAGAACAAGCAATAAGAACAGGCTCACTTAAATCCCAGGCAAAACCATGGTTTCTCTCTCAACAGCTGTTCGTGTAGAAAGACAAATCTGTCCTTGCATCCCTAAAAGGCAGCAACTCTTCTTTCCGGGCCTGGCCCCTCTGTCGCATACAAAATGCCAAGTAATAATTTACCCTGCCCCCAGCTCATGCTCTGGGAATTTCCTGTTCTTCCCCTCCTCCTTCTCCTTTTCTCCCCCCCTGGAAAGCCGCTCGCATCTGTACTTCATCAGCCGAAGCCGGGAACTTAATGAAGACCAGACGCAGCAACAGCGGGAGCAGAGCCATGGGAATGCGCTCCCCGAGCATCCTGGGGGAGCGATGCCTCCCCACGAAGCACACAGATAAATGATCTGCTCCTGCACCCCAAACTCCCCGGGCTTCAGGCCACATCAACAGCGCTATGGATTTGGAAAGCAAACTTGGGACACCTCGTAAGACCAGACACAAGTTTTACCGCATATTTGATGAAAAAGTTTTTTTTCCTTTGATCTTTTGCAGCTGTTTATCTATAAAACTATGTTTATAGCATCTAACAGTCTGATATTACAAACCCTTCTGTTCCTATACATTTTTTCATCGCCCACTTTGCATGAAAGTTTAAAGAGAAAAATCCAGTAAATGTAGTATTATTTAGAACCGCTGGAGATTCACATGTCTAAAGCATCTCACTACAAAATCTCTCCCCCTCTATTTAACGGGGTATATTTGGAAAATGAATGTATGTTCCGTCTCCTGCCTTTAAACATCCTGATCAGGAGCAAAAAAGAATCTCTCTTTGCAATTCACGCCCCACTTCATTGAACAGGACCCTGAGCATTCTGCTTTAAAAGACTACTGTATAACACAAAGGGAAATGCTAATGTAATATCTATAACACTAACATCACATTAATATCGGTAACACTATATTATACATAGCAACATATTATTACATCCCTATAACATTATATTATAGAGAATATATCATAATACATCACTACGTCCCTAACACGTACATCGACCTGGAGCGGGTGGGCGTCCCCTTGTGCCTCAGGCACAGCCCAGGCTGTCAAAAATAGAAATAAATCCAGCAAAGTGGGAGAGTTTTTGCTGACCCAACGGTGGGGACAAGGAAGCTTCGCTTCCCTATCACAAAATAAACCGTCTAAGAAATTCAGAGCAGATTCTCAGCAGCTCAGCCAAGCGGGAGGGCAGGGGATGTACTGGTCTGGTGCGAAGTGTTTGCTGGGAGACTCATCCTAATGGAAACGGTGTCCGGGCTGGCCTGGACAAAGGCGGGAGGGCACTGGGGACCACCCTTCCCCAGCCTCCCGCCGCTGCCTACGTGCTGCTGGGGGGGTTCTACGCAAAGGAAAAGGATGGGACAAAGCAGGTGCTGCTTCCTAAGGAAAATTAACGACATCTATTACTATTTTTCAAAAGTTAATTCCTTGCCCGAGTTGCCGTAACTTAAAGTCGCATCTTTCAACCCCTGAAAAAATGTGCTAGAATAATGTCACGGTGGGTGACTCTGAGCAGATAAGGGCTTAAATGTACAACAGCGGGTGATTCTGAGCAGGGAATTAATTTATGATCAACTTTACATACAGGATTTGATAGACCGGTCATAGGACAAAAATGTCATGGTGTGGGCCATAAGAGGAGATTTATATGTCTGAAGCATCTCATGACAAAATCTCTCTCCCTCTATTTAATGTGGTACAAGCCCACAGAGGGCTTGGACACGGTCACACGAGACAAATAATGCGACACCTAAGGTTAGCAGGGATGAAAAGCTGATCGTTTAGAAGTACTATGTAACATTTTAAACACATCTATAAAAATAGACGCTGATCATATCTTCAGAAGGCTGCAAAATAGAGAGTTAAAATGGCAAAATTGGTGGCTTGCTGTCTGTTCTCTTGTAACCCAGAAAAAACTCAGGACTTGAAAAAATTAGTTTTATCTGATGTAGCTAAATTACGTTAGATGCTTTTAAAATGCATTTATCGGATTCTGGTTATGCCTGTTCAGTGGGACTAACAGATAACAAGGAACTAAATAATATATGATAAGTTGCAACAATTCAATAAGATTCTTGATAGCGTTAATCATATTAGATGAGTGCTGCCTTGAGAAATGTGTCAGGCATTTTTTGTGTATGATCAAAACATTGAAAGCTGTCTAGATTATTCCTAAAACCTCTTCCCTGGCAGAAGCAGAATATTTGATAAAGCAACAAAAGCTTTACAGAATAGTCTCTATAATATGTTAAATACATAGCTTTGTCTATTCCAAACTTATTCTGATAAAATCACCACCAAGCTATCATTCAGTGTGAATTGTATCAAACAAAACTCTCGTGTCCTAAGGAATGGAGTAAGTACTGCTCCACGTTTATCAGTAGAGAAGGGTTCATTAAAGTGGGTGTTTGGTTTTTTTTCTTAAGGATCAGAAGGATTGCTGGACTGTTTTGTACTGGAAGTACAAGATCTCTGAGCAAAGACAGAGAATGTCACTGCCTGTGAATGTGCCAACAAGAACCATTTGATTAAAACTGTAACAAAAATGAATAACTGAGCCATTTCGGTATGAGCAGGCTAGAAAAACTGACCAGATCTTTGCAAAACTCCTTTAATTTTGACATGGTGTGACCTACTCATTTGGGGAATTCCCTTATTATACACCTTTAGATATTGTTATTAGTTGAATAAATAATAAAAAGCCATTTGCCTATTAAAAACAACATAAAAGGATTATGCCCTGCATAAACATGTGTTAACAGAATTTATTAGGTAGTAAACGGACAAATTCAGTATGGAAGCAACTAGTTATTTGATATAATCTGAATTATTGAGATTCTGAAAGCAAAATGACATTTACATTACTGACTTCTCACCCGGAAAGACCAAAAATGCTGTACAAGCTGCTGTGCAAAGCCTGTGGAGTAACTGAACCTACCACTGAGCAGAACCACTCTCTAGGATGGAACAAACAATGAATAACCAGCTACTTCCAGACAAGAACATCCACTAAAAATTTTGCCATGGGGAAAAAAAAAAAAGTCATCATGTGCTTGCTGAATAACTGCAGCCAACAGCAATTGCTACTGCCTTGCCTCGCTCCTCAGACACTCTCCATCCCGCTGTGGTACCTGGGTGGGCTGAAGACTGCAGTGCTGCTGTCCTTTCTGCTCTGTAAGTTAGGATCAGGGTTTCCAGAAAAATTTCCATCATCACAAAAAGTAAAAGTCCCAAATCATTTGTGATGTGGCGGTCTCGATCAACACAGAGACCATATGGACTTAAGATTATGCAGCCTTTTTGGAGATGACCGCCTCACCGTAGCTAGAGGGATGAAGCATCTGATCTAAGGCCAACGTTGTCACCGGTCCCAGCGCTGCCTCCGGTGTTTTATGTGGCAGTGAACTGATCCACTTGACTCATCCGCATCCGTTCCCAGCTGCAACTCACTACAGAGCCACCCACCCATCTGTGGCCACAACAAGAGGTAATCTGGGAAAGAGAGAGACTTATGTTTTTCCTCTGGGGAAGCTGCCTTAAATGCAAACTCATTGACTTGCATGGATTTGCATATGTAAAATGAAGAATTTCTCAAGTATCATGTATCTCAAACCACAAACCAATGCCATGATGTTTAGATCACCTGGTCCCTTTGACGCTCAAAGACATGTATGACTTAGGAAGAGTATGATTTATTTTTAACGTTGATGGAATTCAAAGAGGAGGTTGAATTCTCACACCAAATAATTAGTGTGGAAAGAGGAAAAGATGTGACTAAGGCTTAAATGATTAGACTGATTTGTTCAGTCTCTGTAAAACACAATTGTTATATTTTTTTTTACAAGTAACAAGCAAAGAAAGTTTGTGCCCTTCTGAAAATACATGCTCAGACTTCAACAACTCACAAAACTCAAAGACAGGAGGGGGCAGAAGCAGATCTGCTATTGGGTAAAAGAGATTTTTCCCTAAAGGTAAATCTCTCCTGGCGTTATCGCTATATGAACA
>NW_009636514.1:0-1088 GCF_000690535.1 Cariama cristata | reverse complement strand
CCTGCTGAATCAGAGGCTTACAATAACAACAAATAATCCACGAGTTATAAAATATGAAAATATGGTCCCTGTTGTTAGGAAATGTCTTTGAAGAATAGCAGACACCAGTGTTATTTATATTGAAACTTCTAAAACCAGAGATGTATAGAAACATGACTAATCACAGGAAAAAAAGAAACCAACAATGCTCAAAGTACCTAAAGCTTAATCCATTTAAGGATTAAAAGTGAACCAAGTGCGCAGAGGAGGGGTGAATTCATAGCCAGATTTGTACATTCAATTCCATTATCTGAAAACTAATTACAGGGGCATATGAACTTCAATGAAATATTTTCCACTCCTCTCAGCCACAAGTCATAGAAAATAAAATGTTGCCTTTCAAAAAATTTCCAACTAGTTTGCCTACATGTATTGGGTCAGCACAGATCTGTCAATTAAGGGCAAAGTAACCTAGCTGGTAAGACACAGCTGCTATAAAATTAAACCAGTTTCTAATCTAATTTTTTGAAATACACTGATGTGAACTCTTGTGCCAACATCTCCGGTGCGGTCGGCACGGTGCAGCTGTGCCTGGTGATGCAGGTACTCTGCCACGACTTTGCACTACTCCCTCCCCAGGCTGTTGACAAGAACGTCGCACCTTCATTCCACGATATATTATTTAATACTACACCTCGTACAGTATTTTTTCAGCCCAAAGAATTTTTACAGGCTCAGCTCAAGGAAGGGCATACCCACAGGCAATCACGCCCCCAGGGACAAGAGAAGGTGGTGGTCGCAGCAGGGCAATGCCCGCCGGAGATCCCTGCCCTCCTCCCCGGCCCTGCAGCAGGACCTGCTCTGGCAGCTGATGGAAACCTCAAACAGCCATTTGGAGAGCCGCTCTCGGCAAGACCCCTTTGGAAAGACCCATAGTTTGAAATATCCTCAACAACTCTTTTTTTTAAGCTGTTAAGAGCTGCTTTCCTTGAAGCTTTTGCAGCACCACTGCTGCGGTCCCGGCTAGCTGTATGGTAGTCGATTCTGTACTGGATTGCCAACAGAGATGTTATATTACAGAGAATCGATGTGGTTGGAAGAGCCCTCTG
>NW_009636513.1:100321-106414 GCF_000690535.1 Cariama cristata | reverse complement strand
TCATTAATAACTTATATCCATAACCCATACAAAAGCGTGGTTTTATTAATCTTGCCCATTTCCAACATAATACCGATGTTTGACTTGCTGGGTGAGAACTGCTTAGCCATGGACCATTAGTGCATTGAGCGGTAGATTTCCAAAGCACAACTGCCAACCACTTTAGTGTTTTATGGCCTACCTCATTTGCATTTCCAAATGCTTGAGGGTGAACACAGGCTCCCGTCATAGTTCTCTGAAAACCTGTTTCTTCACAGGGAAGCTATGGAGAACAGTGTTGGTCATCCCAGCTCTTCGCAGGATTTGATTCCACCCACTCAGCAGGATTGTCCTTCACCAGGAGCACCGTTCTGCGTACATGGAAATAGCAACGATTGAAGCATAAGTGATGCTTTTCCAGTCTGGTGTGAATGGAAGAGTCTTCTGCAGGTGAGAAATGGCTGTCGAGTGCTGTTTATTCTGGAATTCTATGGAATATCTGCTGTGCTTGCTATAGCTCCAGCCATGAGAAGAGGGATCCCACTCAGCGTGTGGATAGCTTGGCTGCTGGCTGGAACCGCCGGAATTTGGGAATGTGCAGAATCAGATCCAGCCTCAGCCACTGAGGTTGCCCAGTTAAAAAGTGCTCTGCACCAGCTTGGAAAATTGAAAAATTTCTCCTATGAAACTATCTAACCTGTGAAGGCAAACAGCAGTGTGTAGGTATTAGAAAGGTAACACACTAATCCCATCTAATCTGTTACAGACTCTGAGTGCGGGGAAGCCTTTGCTGGCACAGAGGCCCAGGCTGTAGCATTAGCTCAGTTAAACTCCTCTCCCTGTGGTCTTTTTTGAGAACATAGAGCAATAGGTACAAGATTTCTTAGCCTACTTCAGGCACATAGAAATAAAAAATAAGAGTTAAAATTGAGGTATATAGAGCCAAGAAACTCCAGAGGTGCCCTCAAGCTTCTGTAGGTTTTATTTACAGAAGTACTTGATCATAGAGGAATCATTTCACTACAAAAAAGAAAAACCTTGCAAACTTGCAAGATCTACAGAAAATTATATGGATTACTTTGATATCGAGGAAGAACATTGAGATAAATATCTTGTTAAGAGACCTTCCCTGTCTTCGATACCACAAAATGCACTAGGTGTTATTCTGTGACTGAGAACTCATATATTCTAATCTCAGAGCACAACCACAACTGAGTATTAATACTTTAATGTTGGATCAAAGTAAACATTTTGAATTTCTAATTGAGCCTTCTTATGCTTCACAGTTACCAAAGTGACTGTTGGTTTCTTTTAAGCACCATACATCCATTGTGCTTTATCCAAATGACAGGGAGAACTTTTGTGGCTATTCAGTATTACTAACCAGCAAGTAAGTGAACAACCCAGTCAAGACTTAGGTCCACGGGGACACCTACACCACTATGGAGCCACTTTTATTTCAGTGAGCACCATAAAAGCATAGGACTCAGGTGCATTTTTTTTCATTCACATGATATGACTGTAAAGATTAATTTGTGGAAAGAAGATTCCACGTGACTGTCTGATTCTCGATAATATATATTTGTACAGACTGGGATTTTAGGGATAATGAAGTTATTATATGGTAAAATCACTAACTGGCCAGTTCATTTGGCAGACTGATTGGCAGACCAGCTGGGGGTAAATGCTATACTCTGGATAAATAGAGATATCTCTAATTTGGAAAAAAAAAAGTTATAGAATTGAAATTCAATTATTTATTGAAAGGACAGCATGAGTAACTCGGTATCTCATTATGGTGCTTCTTTAAAAAGACTGTGCATTCCAAAAGTCAGCGAGATACAGGAAAAAGAAGCAGCAAGCAGTGCAGCATGGGAGCGGAGCCAGGTGGCTTCAGACTACTGGAAATCTGTTCAAGAAGTGGCAGTGAAGGAGGCTAGAGTTGTATGGTTGTGTGTGAGATGCGTTTGCCCAGAAGGAGCTATGGAGACAAGCAGGTAGACAAAGCTAGAGTGTCGTCTTTATTTTCACTGGAAGGAAAGTGGGCTTTGTTCATCTGCCTACCATCCTGGTCTGAAATACTGATGGAGAGAAGGAATGACAGGTTTTTACTGAAAGCCTAAAACTGCTTCTGTCTATTACTGTGTTTGCTGGTTTACTTTGCAGTAAAATGACAGTTTTATTTCCATTAGGATTTTACAGCAGGATAATTAGCATGCAAAAGATACTCTGTTTTACTAAGAAAAGTTCCTGGCAAGGAAGACAAGCCCAAAACAGGAGGTTGCACTGATGCTGTTAAATCTCGATCAGAACCTGTAAAAGTATAGTTGTAGCTGCTAAAAAGTAAATGTCTGTTTCTTGACTTACATGAAAGCTTCTTTCTACTATTCTTTCAATACACTACAGTTTTAAAGCAGTCTAAAACGAGCATCTGAAGATCTCACTGGCATGAGAGAATTCTCAGCTAGGAAAAACTGGTACATGGAGAACATAACTTGGGAAAAACTGATGCTGCTGGAGTTGTGTGTTCTTTGGCAATCCCTCTTTGGCTCCTGATGACCCTCCAGATGTTAGTAGACTTCAACAGAAATGGGAGGCTCCTTGAAACTCTTGTAAAGTTTTGCAGCCACTAAGGTTCCAAGATCAGAGGACAGCAGCAATTCAAAGATCGTTTTTGGTCTTAACTCACGGCTTTTTTCTTCACGTATGTGCTAAGATTCATCCAGGACTGCACTCAAAAACACTGCATCTGCTTTCGAGGAATTACTTAGATGTGTGATCTTGAAAGGTGTTCAGTTGTTCAGGTCAGGAAGACCTGCTGGAGTGCAGTGTGATTACTCTGATAGCACGCCTGTTTCCTCCTATGGTGAGGGAGGTTGCAGGGAGGAATGGTGCCCATCCAATTCTGGTTTTGGCATTTGATCAGAAAGAGACGAGAGTATATATTGGGATGGACAGATCGGCTGTTTTCCAAGCCTCGAGTTTGCATGTAACCATAGTACATTGTGCTGTGGTGGTTGCTGGTGGTTATGTTCAACAGTCTTCAGCACGGCTCAGTTTACCAGAGTCCAAACAACACCTTTGTCCTCTTTCTGACACGGTGGAATACCCAGCCCACGAGGACGATTTACTCTTATTTGCAGAGGTTTCTGTACTGGGTTTAGTTGGAAGATTGGAGAGCAGTGCTCGACTGTCTATTCAGCAGATGCAGTTAGTAGTCCTAACTCTGAAGAATACTCTCTTCTTGAAGTCCACCAACTGTCTGCTGTGGAGTGTCCCCTGACGTGTTGGACGAAAAAAGAACAGTTGTTTATCCTCCAGATACTGATTTCTTCAATATGCTGTAGTTGATATGACTTCTAGGGATGAAATCTATCCCCATATTTACACTAGGGGATATTTCAGTATCCATAGGCTTCCAGTCACAAAGGAACAGGGAGATTTGCCATTACTTCTTAAACGGGGATACCAAAGGCACTGGCATGACTGCTCAAAAGTACTGGAGCTCATGCTTCCAAGGACCATATTCACGGGCAGTGTAAAACGCACTGCCTACAGCATTACAAGGAATTATAGTTACTGTGTTAAATAATCATTATTTCCCCAACACTCATATGATTTTTAACTTTCCTCACATTTTGCCCTGTTTTCCGCTTTGGGAGAAAAAGAAGATGATTATACCAAGCCAGGCAGTATTGGAGGTAGGCAGACTCAAGCTGATACATCATCTTGGACATCTACAGTGCAACTAGATGTTTATTGTAGGACAAGAGAACTGCTGCTTATTATGTCTAAAATTCAGTTGTTTGCCTGTCATGAGATCAGGTTGTGTAGCCTAATGCATTAATTATAGCTATACAAACTCAAACAAACCCATGTTATTTTGCTTGTACAATTCTATTTCCAGAGAAAATAACATAGTTCATAATTTTTACCATACGTAAGTAGCTCCTTGTTATATTCATATTTTGATTCCAGTAATATAGAGGTGATAAATGTATGAGAAATAAATATCTCTGTTCCCAGATTTGTTGCCTACATCTCTCGATTTGCATTAGTCTGTGTCATCCTATTCACAGTAATTACAGCCCTAGGGAGTTTCATGATAAAATGGGTTCACTATACAACAAAATGCTGTGTAAGTGGGATCGGATGTAAATATTCACTGTTTACAGGGAAAACTGAGACTATTCCTGTTCAATAAAAAATTGTGAAATTTTTTTTTTATGTACTGCATGTAGTCTGAAGAAAGGGAGAGGTACAGTATCAGGTACAGTGACTTCAGAGCGATAGTATGTCATTGCTTTTCTCTTTGATGAAGTCTGATTGCATTAGGAGTGTAAGAAGGCCTCAAATGTAGGTAGGAGTAAAAGGACTTTGTAGGCTGAGCCCCCTGCCATCAAGAGAAACTGTGTAATTCAGTCCTTTTGAAGGTTTATCCATTTCCAGCACAAAAATGAGTTAAGTTTCTTGCCCCTGCTCTTCTATGGGGATGTTGTTTTAGAATTTGACTTGCGTCATGGTTGGAAATCTTCTTCTAATTTGAAGCCTAATATATTCATTGTTAATTTATACATGTTTGTTCTTTGGCCAAAGTCATCCTTCACCATAAAAAGCTCTTTCCTTTCCCTGCTGGTTTTTGATCCTCCTGCCCAACCTACTGGCAATATATACACTAATAAACAAAACAGAGACGAAGCACGGGCTCAAGTACTGGCATGCAATGGTCTCGGGAGTTTAATTTATAGCACTCGGTTTGGCACAGTTTTGGTCCAGCCAACTGGTGTTCTGCAGACCTGAGCTCAGCCAGAGGAAGAGTACAAGCCAGGACCTGTTTCCAGCAGGCAGTTCCCCCCTGTTCTGGGGAAGGAAGAGAGTCTTGCTGCGTGGATGCAAACCATCCTCTGCCACTTATCCTGGGGCCAGAGAATGGGTCCAGGCCTAAAGCTGTGGTTTGGATTGCTGCTTTTAATGCACACACTAAAAATAGTATTTGCAAATTGTATTGCAGGGAGGGAAAAAAAAAAGTTTGGTGAAACAGGTGTTCAGGAAATGCCCAACCGCAGCACCTGTGCAGTAAAAGTCAACCTTAATTCTGGAATTTCCTCCCTTTTGAGGTTTGGAAATGCAATCAAAGCATTCTATTAACATGAAAAAAAGGGAGAATGCAGAAACGACCTCATGCTGAAGTATTCTCTCCTTGACTAGAAGGTCCTTTGCTCTTGGAGCTCACCTAGGGGGTGAGATCTCGCTGTGCCAACAAGAGGTTGTGGTGCACTGAGAAACGGTCTGCTCTTCTTATCCCTGTGTATTACTGCAGGGAAACACTCAGGTAAAGCTTTTAAACTGCTGAAGAGGGGAGGATAGGGAGACCAGGCAGTGATCTTTTGCAGGAGACCATGGATTTGCTTTAGATATCCCTTTAAAGGAAAAGAGAGAGGAAAGGTAGAAAGTTAATGATTTTTCCCCATTTAAAAGGACTCCATGTGACTAGGGTGTTTTTGGTGCAACTGTAGAGAGAGGCCCTGTTTGGAACTGAAGCCCCAGTTAAAGTAATGAGAAATGTTTGAAATTAATTTTATGCAATGGTTTAAATCCCCCAAACTGACTGTTCAGTTTACTTTACTACGTGTTTACTTGCATAAGAAAATACAGAATTAAACTATTTTGCTTGGATTTTTAGTTTCATTAAGATGGCAGTACTAATCCACGCACAAGCCCTGAGCTCTGACAGAATAGATAATCAAGAGATGTGAAGATGAGATTTCCCCCTTGCCTCCAAGTTTTGGAAATAATCCAAAGTGTAGAGCTGTGACACATACGTAAGCCCAAGTCATTCCTCAGGCCGGTTTCATGTGGGGTTAACCACTACATTGCTCTTCTATTGGGCATGAAAGAAGTACCACCTGTACAGTGAAAGGATGATGTATTTTCCTGTTCTTTTTTCTTAACATTTTGTAAACAGTGGCAATTTTCATTTAATATGTTCAATCTATTAAGTCATTCACTAATTTTAAAGAGTAGTTATAAAAAGGAAATGTAGTTCAGTTTGCTTTCATTTATGAAGTAATATGAATTCAAAGTATTGTTTTTAGAAGGACAGATTCATGTGAC
>NW_009636513.1:80879-100290 GCF_000690535.1 Cariama cristata | reverse complement strand
TCTTTCCCCAGAGTTTCCGCCTCTGGAGATCTGTGCTTAATGACTTTCATTTTCTTTCTTTTTCTCTGCATCATGCAATACCGTCTAACAGTCATCATCCTCTGCTGTTTCGGAAGGATGATTTGCCATATTTTCTCCCTTAGTCCTAGATTTAGTGAATGGTTATTTCAGAAAGCATTAGGAAAGTCAGTGAGAGAAAGAAAGAGAGAGTGTAATGCAGATATTTTTGTTATCCATTTAATTTTAGTCTTATTTAAATTTTCTGAAGTTATTTCTCAATTACTGTGTTGCTGTCAATTTCACAAGCTAACTATGCGTCTTGTAAAATAGAAATATGTTTTTATTTCAAACAAACTACCTTTTGATATCATTTGTTTACCTTGCATTCTTTAATTATTGTAGAATTTACAAAAGAGCACTTAGTATATTTTTGGTGCTTCATTATTTCTTACATTTCTAACACATATCTGCTTATCTTTTCTCTAGGCTGATAATTTAACCTTTTTATTGCCTTTTTACGGGAAAATCATGCCATGACTTAGATAAATTCCATTCTCTATCTTTTATCATAGCTTACCCTGTTAAAAAGAGGCTGAAAGAAGGCGTGTTTGTTCTGACGGACAGGAGCTGAGCTTCCATAGTGATGCGGTCAGCAGACTTCAGGCCGGTACTGGAAATGATGTGGTTAAATCTGACAGGAGCCAGCTGCTAAAAATTGCCATTAACAAATTTCGCTGCCCCTGATGGCAGCCTTTCCCCAGGAGCTTTGGCTCTCTGTGCTCAAATAGCCCTTCCTCCTCCTCTTCTCTTCGACGGAGCCCTAGCTGTCCCCCCTTCCCTCTACGTCCCTTTGTCCGTAGAGGAGGAGGAGGAGGGTAACCTTGCCAACTTCTTGCTCCTGGCCCTGAAATTGGTTGCTGTTCCCTTGGCAGCGGGTGATCCTGGAGCTGTACAGCTGTGCGCTGCGGCTAGTGACAAATAGACAGCTTCAAGCTCCCTGCTTCATCTTCGCTAACACATTTACTTTTTCAACTCATTCCTTTTCTTTGTAAAAAGAAACGTGAAATCCAGTTCTAAGAGGCAGAAATCACAAATATGGAGAAGGGTGGTTTTCTTCTGTGTTTGAAATAACACTTTTTCAGTGAAAAGCAGCTTTGTAAATGAAATAAAGCAAGATCAGCTGTGCTTTTTAATATTTCAGAGATGCTTGTAGCTGTGGAAAAGGTAGATGTGGTAGTTGGTCCACCGTACACCCTGCAGCAACAGAGAAGTGTCGAGGCACAAGGCCCTCCTAAGTTCTCACCTTTAATAATGGATGAAGAGTTCTGTTAACTCTGGCTTAAGAAAAGGTTATTCATTTTGAATGCCAGTAAAGAAGGCTTATTTTGGAGAATGGAGGGTCTGTTTTGTGGAAAAGGATAAAAAGATCTTGGTTTGCTTGGTCTGGTAGGCCGAAGGCTAAGACGTGCTTTTCTGAGGAGGCCAAGTAAATAAAGAGGTAAAGCAGGAACAATAAGGTAGTAATATTCACACAAGGATGTGTAGGTATAAACTGGCCAACAGCCAGCTTAACCCAGAAACAGGCAAACCACACAGGACTGGTATTTTGGATGGGCAAAATACCATCGAAAGGAGCAGGGGGAAGAAATCATGCCTACGTGGAGTTTAGTCAGTGTGTGAAGGGGATGATACGTTGTGTGGGTAGGAGAGAGCAGCGGGTGACAAGAGCTGGAGACCAAGGCCGTCTCTTGCTGTCCTATCAGAAGTTGGGACAGTAATCCTAACTGCCTGGTGAATGTCAGGGCGTGAAGTTCTTTGATCTCTGGTTTTGCCAGCAAATGAATATCCAAGTATGCCCCTACAGACAGGTGTGTGATGCCTCTCTACAACGATAAGAAACGTTTTCCTCTCAAGCATTGTCACCAATGTCCTTTGTTATCTCCTGTTTGTTCTTTCAGCAATAGAACCACTTGACGTGATTTTTACGTGGGATGTAGTGGGTGACACAAAGGAGATAGATAAGGACAAAGAGTTCTCCCTCAGCCTGCACAAGGTAGTGGCACATCTCTTCATTACTGTAAGGATCGGTAAGTGTTGCAAGTTCTTCATAAGTCATATGTTACCATTCTGTGAATCAGGAAAAAGACCTCACTACATAGTAAAGGTACGGTACAAATGGAATATATTATGTCGGAAGGAGTTGGGAATATCTTAAACTTGCCTTTTTACAAGACAATCATGCCAACAAGAAGTGATCTTTCAAAACGTGTATGAATGCATACATACATTTATAATAAGAGAGACTGATCCTTTGCTGGTGCTGTGACGCGAGTTCGATCCTCAGCAGTCTGGAACCCTTCTCTCTGTGCTGTCCTTTGGTCTAGGGGAGATATGACATGTGTCAGGCTTTGAATGTTTCAAACATGTTCAGTTATCTTCAGGCAGGGCTGCCTATTTCAGTGCCCCGAGAGGGAGGAAGGGTACTAGAAATGGAAGAACTAAGAATGGGCTTGGAAACTGATCCTGTCTCTGACCCAGGGGGGAATCGTTATGGGACAGATTTAGTAATGAGTCCCACCTCTGTTCATTTTACAAAACCTGCACTAAATGTTGGCCAAAGCATGGGATTAAAAAGGACTGCACTCAATTTTAAGAAACCTGTTTTCATGATCGCCAGTTTTCCTGGGGAAGTGGAGCAGTGAAAAAAGGCTGCCAAGCCAAATGTGTTAAAGCAAAATATATTCATCCTATTGAAAAATTTGTTTAGCCAACTGAAGTTCTTATTTCAAGCAGTTCAGGCTCCATATTGGATTTTATTGTATGGTAAACTAATGGAAAATCTTTTCCTATTTGCTTTTTAAGAGAAATCTAAATGTACAGAGATATAATATTATATACTCTGTTCACTGTATGTGTGTCCGAGTATTTATTTCTAATTGCTATTTCTGTGGATGCCACAATAATAAATTAGGTCTTTGGCCAGCTATTCCAATGATTTCATTTTACTCAGTGGAAATATTCTTGATTTATATACATAGTCACATGATCTGAATTTGACCTTCTGTTTAGCTTTTTGTTATGCCGTACGTACAATAACAATATAATGAACTTGTGCCATTTCAATGGCTGCGCTGACACTAACAAATGGTCCTGGAACACAGCAAAGATTCCTCGGCATGATAAGATACTATAAATTTAGCGACTAGAGCACTGCAAGGGACGATGCCGAGGTTTGATTTTTAAACAGAATAGCTGCGTTAATCCAATCTCCATTGAACACACAAAGGAAGAATTAATGGTAATTAGGAAGAGACAAATGGCAGCATTCACTTCTGGAATTCTGGGCCGACATAAGCATCTAGTAACCACTTTAGGTTTTTAGGTTTCTAACTTGGCAGAAAAGGAATTATATACAAGGGGAACTTGCGTACTGGAAGGAGGCTCCGCTCTGTCTCCAGACATTACAGAACATCTACAGGATGAGTGGAAACAGGTTTAGAATAATTATACAGGGAGCTGGAAACAGCTTGGTTGCCTAATATGTTCCATTTTCATTTTACGTTTTTCTTGTATCTGTGTTAAATATTCTAATACCTCCTCTAAGGCTGCTACAAATCAACAATTTGTGTTTTCCTTTGTCTCATGAAACCCTTTTTGAGTTTGCCTAAATTAGAAACTGAAAAAAATGCAGTTTCTTTTCTGGGACTTGTATTCCCCAGGAAGACTTTAGCGATCTGCTAAAATACCAGCTGAACATGAACAACCATAGAGTGAATCTGTTCTGCTCTGTAGCGGTACCTGCAGAACTGCAAATGCCCTAGGTCTTTTGGAGCCATGATAGTGGAAGTGGAAGGTGAAAGAGAAAGATGGGTATATTGTCTCTGCTTTCCAGACTCAGCAAAGCACAACCTTCTATTGAGGGGAACGCGGGGGAAACAGGATGGACTTGGCTTTCTGGAACGGTGCTGCGGGTGGCGGTTCATTTTCTGCTGTGGAACAGAAGCCGACCTTAGCTGACAGCTATTCAAATGAGACTGGCAGCTGAAGCTCAGGTCTGCTTGTATGCTGAAGAATTGGGTTTAGGGGTTTTCCCTGGACATGATGCATAATTTACAAATCAGAAATCCTCCACCCCCTCCCCCTTTTTTAAAAAAAGGTAGGAAATTCTCTACAGAAAGTGTGACCCTTGGACCATATTGTGTGAATGTTCCAGGATGTAATAAATGGTACATATACTGTGTCTACTGAAAACACACTTAAGTACCTTTGATGAATTAATTGTACCGATGTCTAATTGTATGTCCACCTACCGTTTCTCCTTCCATTTAATGTGTGGGATAGATGCATAAAGAGATAAAATGTCCTGACTAACCAATGCACAAGTAAACATTAATATGGCATTTCCTCAGATTCTTAGTCCTTGCTTTTGCATCCCCAAAATATTTTAATAAAATCAGGATAGCATTGGGTTTAGTATTTCATAAGCTGGAAAATGCGTGCCAGAACAGCTGTAATCTCTGCATACGGTTTAAAAGGATAACTCAAGCTTTGTAATTCTGGAGGTTCCTTATATAGTGACACTTTATATTAGTGTTTCTTGAGGGAGCAGAGATAATAAAGATGCTTCACTCAGAACATAGTTTCCCTCCCTGTGTGTGTATCTATAACATTTAATTCAGTCTCTGTGTATGTATCACTCCCTACAAACAAAAAAGTTGAAGTATGTTAATTACCACACAGATCTATTAGTGGTTTTGAACAGAGTGAAAACAGAGGAGAAGAGGAAAACTGTCACCTTGGAATAGGAAACCCCACGAGCAAAGCTAAACCCCATCATTTTACAGCAGCATTTTTACCACACTTGGTGTCAAAGAGCAGAATATGGTAACATAAATGCACCAAAAGGAATTAAATGCCTTATGTCTCAAATACAGTTTGAAATGCCTCCTGAGCACTTTTGCAAAAGATGATTAAACTGTTGCATTTTAAGTCTTGCTTGTATGTTGATACTCATGTCTTTGTTTTTGAATCCTATACTTTGATCTTGGTGTAGAAATTACTTGAATTTTTAAAATGCAAAACAATAAAACCTGACATTTTAAAGAACTCTATTGAGGGTTTGTAGTCAAGTGACCTAAATTCCAGTACCCAGCCTCATGCTTATCTCAGAGTGCTTATCTACTAGGAAAGACTCATTGTATGTGGGATATAGACCAGCTTAAAGTTTTTCCTTGCTTAATGTTAAATTTGAAATGCGAAGCCTCTCAGCCAGCCAGGAATGGAGTATAGGTATTTGTCCCTGTACATTTTGACTTTTATTCCTTGGGAGTAATCCTTATGCAACTATTTTGTTACAATTCAGCTTCTGTTAAGAGTAATCACATAAGTGTTTGTTGTGTTAGATCCTTGAATTGTGGTTACGGGTCAGCTCTGGTATAGAAGTAAGTTAAAAACTTACTACAACCTAGCTATTATTTACGTGCACTGAAAAGGGAAAGACAAGGTGAAAGAAAACATGTTTCTTTTGACTTAAGCCTATAATACCAGACCTTCTGAGAAGGATCATGTCTTTTCAGAAATTCACTGAGAAAAATAATCACCCAAACATACCAGTTGTCCATATTTAGAAAATAAAGTGTTCTCACATGAATATGCTCTTTAAACTCTGCAGTGATTACAGCACAGGAACGGAGAAGAAAAGGCAGATTCAGAAATCCTTCTCCTAGATCTGCAAATGTCTTCTTGTGAAGCACTGGGAGTATGATTAAAAGCCTGATTTTTAATAGCAAAATTTTATAACAAGAAGCTACTCATTTTGTTCATACTGTCTTTCAAGATGCTTTACTCATGAGGAATTTTAAATTAAATAGTACCAACTGAAATTACTTAAAAAGATATTCAGCTAAGGACTAAAAAGAAGCCTAAGTATTTGATGCTGTTCCTGTTGAAAATTTACTTCCTTGACTTCCATGGAAGCAGAATTAGGCTGATGCTATTGTTTTTGTTTGCTGTAGTGATCAGGTATATTGTTGATTGGCTTGGCCTTCAGATCAGGTCTTAAGCAACTTTCAGATCTGCACTAGGAGAGCTCTGGAATACCACTCTGCTCTTTTTTCATCATCATAGCAAGAATCAGCAAAAAGACACTTCAGAGGTGAATTATAACTTTTTAAAAAAACTGATAAACCTCCTGTCTGATATCCCAGAAGAAACGCTGTGTACACATTATGATGAAAACGGTGTAATTAGTGGCATATTCCAAAGTCAGCCTTAGGAAACTCCTGATTTAGGTCTTGGAAACTCCTGATTTAGGTCTTGGGAACTCCATGCTGCTGACTTGCTGCTTCTGTCCAAGGGACATCAATAGGGCTTCTAAAATCTTTTGGACGACTCTTGCATCAGAGGCATGTGTGGCTCTTTTCTAATGACTGTTAAGTCAGGATGCTTACTGGAATTAGTGGCACGGCATCCTCAAGCTATGGTGCTCTTTGTCCCTCAGAAGAGAGCTCCTGCATGCACAGCCTGGCTTTCTGTTGCAAACCTAAAGCAACAGAATACCTGTTGTCACAAGAGCTGGACTTTAACTGCCTGTTTTCATTGTCTTGATTTATGGGACTTACGAATTCATTCCCTCTCGCAGAGACTCAAACAGGGAAATCTGCGTCTCCTCTTTCAGGATATATTTCTTTAAAAACACAGTAATCTTTTTCTCCTGGAATTTTACAAAAGAGCAGCCAGAACCTCAGCCAGTGTAAATTGGCCTCCTGTATTGACTGTGATAGAGGTCTGCTAATTTACATTCACTGATTAACTGGCCTATGTTTTTTAACTTTCAAAAATGCAGAGGGCTTTTTCAGGGACCAAAAAAGCTGTGCTTGACCTTTAAAATTACTTACACACAAGGGAGATGAGAAATGCCTATGTTTGTTCTTAATCCCTTCTTGCTTTAAAATTTAAACAAGTGCTTTAAAAATAGTTTAGGCCAATGTTAAGCACTTTGATGGGACTAACAATATTCTCACTTTTTTTTTTTTTTTTCTGAGACCTTCTTCAATTTCATTTAACCAAGGTTAGACCTGTAAGTGCTAAGCTAACTTTGCCCTGGGGCATAGAGGGAGTCATACACTGAGAAAGACATATTGATGTTTATCTTATTACTGTCTAAATAAGGCTGTGAGTGAAAAAAACATTAGGACAGTTGACCTGGAAAAAGATTCATAGACAAATTGTAAGTTTATCTTGTCGTTGGATTCAACCTGAGAAACAAAGCTGCTCTATTACAATGCTGTCTTTCCCTCCCTCAGCTTTCATTCCATCAAGTCTTCCAGTTACAATCATTTTATCACACAGCTGGCCTTTAGCACCCGCCTGTCTTCCTTGACAGTGGCAGTGATATGTGTCCGACAGTTTTTATTGCCCATTAACACAAATTGAGTTGCCTGACTTGGAGATTTGGGGCTTTCACTTCATTACTTTGTACAGCATTTAAATTGTCCTCCTGGTTTCCAGGTCAACACTGCTTGGCCAGGATCAGTTGTATCCCAGATTAATTTGGCCTGTGACTTGTTTCCACAGCACAAGCAGCTCTCTGCAGGGTGAATTCTGCAGTCCGAGAAGCACAGAATTATGTCACACAGTAAGTTAATGACAACAGACAACACCCTTCCAGTTGTTTTAGGGCTAGGTGCCTGGAGCTAACAAGAGCGAAAGTATCGTGGCTTGCTACAGTGGAGTCATTCTCCAGGCATTGTCCTCCTTAGAGAGGACCAAGTGACTTTCCTGGTTCCAGTAAGAGGCAGCCATAGCCCTGCTGCTTGCAGGGATGATCCTGCGCTTGTCTGATCACTCACTTCTACCCCGTCCCCTCGGTGCTGGAGGGGAGGCCATGCGAATGGTGGGGAGCTCCAGCAGTGGGAGGAGGAACATGAGGCACGGATGGCCAGGTGATTCCTGGTGAAAAGCCCTCTCCCCTTCGTCTCCCCTGTATGCATTGCCGCCACACCAGCCCTTTCAGCAGGGTTTTGCCTACACCCTCCAGCAGAGCGATGTCAATGCAGTATGTCCATTTCTCATACGAGGGTAAATTTTGCTGCTCTGCAGATGAAGGTAGAATTTGGTTTTGCTTGCACAGCTAAAGTTTTGAGCTAGCTTTTTGCCAACAGAAGTTTTACTTTATGTACAGTCAGATGAAAAGACCATTGACGCTCCTGTGTTGGATGCAGGTTTCATGTACCTGAATGTATGGATTCAGCGCAGTAGCGTAGTTTTGAAACTAACTCTCAGTCATCCCCACTTGATGCACATTGACTTGGTTTCTAGAGCAGCTTTTGTGCACGTGTACAAGTTTCCATCTGTGCGACATTAAACCATAAGCTTTTCTCCAGGAACGTACAGATGTGCTCTAACTCCTAGTGGGGCTCCAAACCACTGCCCAGTCCTTGAGGCAGCTATGAACCACGGGCATGATGGAGATGTTCAGTTCAAGTTCAAGTTCAGTTCAAGACCAGATCTAGTCTGAAGGACAAGCCCTGAAACATACATAATGTGGATGCAGGGGCAGCAGCAGCTTCAGTCTGCCAATCTGCTTTAGTTTGCTGAATTACATGTGAATGTAGATGTAGCCTTAGCTGCCTGAAGAGAGATTTCTGGGCTCTTAAGACTTTCCGTGGAACTAGCCCAGAGCGAGAAGGAGGAAAAGTTAAATAGTCTGCGGTAGATGATGTCTATGGGAACACCTAGAGGCTTATCTTTTATAGAGTTGTTTGGTGGGAATGCATGCTTCCTGCCATCGTTTCCTGGGAAGAAAAAAGCACTCCACAAAACAGATGCATTTTTAGACACTCTTCCTTCATTGCACAATTGGAGCTCTAACTTTGATCAGTGCGTGAACTTGCCAGTGGGCATAAAAAGCTCAGAGGCACAGACTTTATGTACCTTTTGAATCTTGTTTATTGGTTGCGCTCAAAGTGATGAAAGTGAAGAAATCCATGTCACAGAATATAAAAGACAATAAGTTCTAAGACAGTATTTTTATTCACTGGATAATTAAGCTCTGCTGCTCAGTTTCTGAATAGTTCTGGTGCTTCACTCCTGAGTATTTATATGAATAATGCCATTTTTTTTCTATCCCTGTCTAGAAAGTAATTATGTTTAATGTTATACAAATGTATTAAATATATGCAGAACAAAAAATAGAATTTTACACTCACGTTATTTCTGTTATAATGTAATTATTTTATAAAATTCTGGTTGCATAGCGCATATAAGACAAAAAGAAAAAAAAAAGAAACCCAGATGGGGAAAGAATAAACTTACTCTTAACTTTTTAACTTACTTTTGTTTTTTCCTGGTTTATTTTGATTTTCCAGTGTATCCAGTGTATGAATTCCAGATGTTTTCACAGTCTTCCCACTTATTTCTCATACGACGCTATGTATTTAATTAGGCAATGTTTGCTGTATTTGAAAGTTTTTCTCCTTTTGGATCTGTTTTATATAATTCATATGATTATATAAATACATGTCATATTACATATTAAATATTACATATATTTTTTATATATATAGGTTGTATATGCTATACATTATATTTTATATGTATTTTATATATAGTATTTTATATAATTTTCATCATTACAGTCTACACACAGACGAGAAGAGAATTACATGCTGTAATGTCATGTGTCACATGTGGCGTAACATTTCAACAAGTGACATGACTATAGCCCAGCAAATTCTGTTTCCTCTAAATGGATCTTTTAGATAACAATGCCATAATGATTTGAAAATCAGAGAATCACAAACCTTTTGTAATCTATTTCAATGGAAAAATCACACTGTGTCCCAGTCCCTACAGCAGTCAACCATTTGGGGAAAAGAGATACTGCTTTTGCATATTCTTCATAGTGTTTGACTTAGCACCCTGCATTTTTTTCTAAAATGAACAAGAGAACATCAATGCCCTCTATGAACATCTAACTCACTGGAAGCAAGACAGAGGTATTCCAATGCATTTTTGATTTCTCTCTTTGAACCTTAAGTGTGCAGATTTGCCCAAAGTAATGTAATTTTTGAGTTTATGAAGAAGCTGACGAATTTACTGGTAATATTCTCCATCACTTGACTACTCAGTGCAAGCGTGAACCTCAATATAAACTCCTTATGGATAAGGCTTCCTTTTTAGGTCATGGTGAATACTTTCCCTTCCGTTTGAAGGGATGCACTCTTTGATGTTGGTGAGAAGCACACATTAGTAAGAGTGGTACCAGTATCTCCCAGAACTGGATAGGCAGTCATGAGGGCCGTGTTAAGAGAGAGGGTGAAATTGCTGGAGTCTTACTTGTTGCACATTTTCATTCTCAATAGAGTTCTAGATGAGAGCTAAGTCAACTCTTTGAATTTTTAAATTATCACTAGACTAATAGAAAGAGTGCAGAGAGGCTGCATTACAGAAAAAGAACTGTAGAGCTTTACTTCTAAATTATAAGTAGAATAGCTCAATACTTTAACCTTCATTTTTATGGAATTCTTTTTTTGCTCAAACTCAGATTTGATAGATTTTGTAAAGGCTTCGTGTTTTTAAAAAAGCATTTAAGCTAGATAATTACTTATAATTAGTGTAGAGAAAAAGGAGAAATAGCTACAAACTTGGGACATAATGTTGACCTAAGTTTTTGAGCAGGCACTGATTCCTGCATTTTTAAATGTCATTAAAGAGCTTAAAAAGGGCAAGGAGTAAGAGTGCTGTGTTTGCCTGATGCTGACAAGACTAGAACCCTTTATTTTCCTAAACAAGTGAATACAGTACTGCTGTTTACAGTACTGCATATTTTATATTTAAGTGAGACCTGTAAGGCAGAGTAATGACTTTACAAAATATGTTAAGATTTTGCACTTTGGAACATTTTAATAGCTAGTTTCATACGTATCAAGGAGGTATTCAAGATTTCAGAAAATACTCCCGTAAAACAAATGTGAATGAAAGACTTGTATGTTCCCATGAAGTAAGCCACATATCTCTGAATCATATTCATGGATATGACTATCAGTCTACAAAAAAAAGTCCCATAATTAATAGTACTGCAGGGACAAACAAAATAAAGACTGTTGGATTTTGATTGAGTAATTCCTGTATTGGGTTGGAGTAACTCTGTTGTGTGGCCTTCCCATAGAAACCATGTATGTGTACAGAAATGTCTACTTTCTGCTGTAGTGTGGCAGTACGTAAGTTCTTCAAGATGTGAGTGCAAACCACATCATCGCCCCTACCACGGAGTACCCAAGCAATGCTCTTGTCATTCCGGGGGGCTCCAACCTGCAGCCAGGAAAGGCCCAAAAGCTCATCACTCAGTGCAATGATTTCTGCGACAAACATCTCCTTCTAGGCACTCACCAGCCCGGGCTACTTTGAGCAGATAACTATTCAAGAGTATTTAATTTACTGTGCCTTACAGGCATCAAGTCTGACTGGATTCTCTTTCTGTACAAAATGGCAGAAATCCTGAAATGGCAGGAAAATGGCATATCCTTAATATGGTCCAGGTCTGCAGTTTCTACACAGCTTCTGAATATTTGCCCATCCCAGCTGTTACTCCGCACAGCCAATTTTCTGTCAGATTGGGAGTTATGGGATTCAAACTCGGGCGGTTCTCTGTTGTCCTTCCTTTAATGCCACGCTGCTTGGTCTTTTAGCACTCCTGCTCACTCCTTTCTGTTCTCATCAAGCTCTCCTCACCTGCTACTTCTCAGTGTCTTAACAATAGCACTTGATTTACCCTGTGCACCTCTGCTCTTCCTTTATATCGGTACTTTCTGATGTGCCTTTTGTCGTGTTCCACCTCTTGTATGATTCGTTTCTGCTTCAGTTGCGCCTAATGAAGCAAAAGCCATTCCTTCTCTCTTCTTTGTGTCTCAGACTAATTGTGTGTTTCATAAAGTTTCTTTCACTAAGTACTTGCTCTTCTACTTTATTTTCCCCTTCCAGTACCTTCCCAGGAGATCAAAACCACACATTCCTGAGTTAGATTTTATAACATGTTTTATCGTCGTTATTCTGTAGCTTTCACTCCTTCCCTTCCTTGCTCTTTTGAGAGTGGTACTGCAGTATTTTGTGATCAATTGCATACAAATATTTGTCCATTTTCATGTTCTCAACCGCCTCCTCTATCTGTTAGTCTCCTCTAAGGTAGCAGCCCCCTAATAATTCCCTCTACCTCCAAGATAAAAAAGTGAGCCTGAGTGTATTGCAATATCTTACTGGAGAGTCTGGGGAAAAAACCTTTCAAATGAAAGTAGCTGTAGTAGTCTCATGTCCTGACAATATACATGTTCTTTTTTCTTTTACTTTCATTTGTGGACATTCTTCCATTCAGCTTCTCAGCTCTTTCTCTATATCAGATAATATATTTTATGCATCTAACATTTTGTACATCTATGCAACATGTAGCAGTCTTAATTTACAGTGGAGTGCCTTCTCCTGTTTTTCCTTGCTTGTTCTTCCTGAACATGTCACATTTTTGGCAGCAATGTCAGTCCTGTGACTGGCTTTTAAATTGCCAATTAAATTGTTGTCTTCATTATTTACCAAAACCTGATAAACATTCAGTTTATGAATAAGTGTCTCTCTGATACTGCTTTTCTCTTAAAGGACTCTAATATGACATTTGAATTTATATTATTTATGAGGACTTCAATATTTTTTCTTTTTGAAAGCATGATGGTAAAACTCAGAAAGCCAGTTTTATTTCTTGAAGCCGCAAATATAAGGGACACTTGACGTCATTCTACTTGCAGAGATAGTGAGTTGCTATTGAGCTTGAGTTTGACCTTGAGTTTCTAACAGTGTGTTCTAATACATAGATGTGTATAAGATGAGAATTTGTATACTGGATTGGACCAAAGCTCAGCTAGCCTAGTCTCCAGCAGTGCTGAAATGTAATGAATCATAGAATTACAAAATCATTCAGGTTGGAGGGGACATCAGAAGATCTCTAGTCCAACCTCCATCTTCTCAGTAGCCTCTTCCTATGTATTGGAAGACTGCTATTAGGTCCGTCCTAAGTCTTCTCTTCTCCAGAACAACAAATACGGAAGCAGAGAGAACCTACAGTATTACTTCCCCAGAATATTCTCCTGACTCCCAAGAACTTGTTTCTCAGCACCCAAATTTCTGTGTCAGGAATGATAATTTTTTTAATAGCCCTTGATCATTTTGCCTTTCGTTACCGCTTTGAAAATTTTGTGACAAAAAGCTTCATAGTTCAGCTATGTTACCTTGTTTGTTTTAATCCAGCCAATCACTAGGTTTTTTTGATGTTTTTTTAACGCCTCTTCTACCAACACTTAAATGTGAGTTAGCTCCTGTAATGAGTTCCTGGTAAAGAAGGTTTCTGGCCTGAGGGCTTTTTCATGTGCATCCACAGTGAACACAAAAATAGAAGATTATTTTTGTTTCTTTTTTATGGCCCTGTCTTCCCCGAGTGCTCCTTTTATTCACTGAATATCTGCTGGCTCTTTGGACTCCCTGACAGTCTTCCTGTGCCTGATATCTTTGAAAAAAATATTTATTGTTGCTTTTTGTAAACTTTCTTCAAGTGGTCTTCTGGTTTGCCTTACTGTGTTTTTATATTTAACCTGCCAAAGTTTCATCCTCTCTAGTTTCCATATTTGGACACCACTTCAACATTTTCCAACTTGCCTTCTTGCATTTACTAATCGTTCTTGCACTGTTGTTTAGCCATGGTGGCTTCCTTTTGCTTTTCTCAAATCTTTCATGACAGAAGTATGCATATCCTTTCTACCTTCAGTGTAGTCTCTAGATTGTGCTCATGCTGCTGGCAGAGATTTAACTCTTTTAGTTAGCTTTTTATCATCCTTTAGCAACCCTTTGTAGCATATTTTTAACAGCCTTCATTATTCCTAGATAATTCTTCTTTTTGGAGTTGACCACAATCATCATTACTTTTTTACTGGTTTTTGTGGTTGTTGTTGCTGCCAATGTTTTAAAGCATATTGCGGTCACTTTCACAGAGTTGTTCTTTGCCAGTAAATCACGATGAAGGCAGCTGAGTTGAATTGAAATAGAACAGATCTCCAGAGGGGAAAAACGAAATTTTTGTCCAGTTTCTTAAGTACCATTATTTCCCCTAAAAGCTTTCCTAGAATTCTTCATTTTGGAATTCCCTCTAAGCTCCAGGGCTGGAGACAGACTAAATGATTCTGTGTAGTGCAATCTGCTGCCTCCATGTCTATCTGTTTAAGACTCTGAATGAAGCATACAGGCAATTATTTAAAAAATGCTTTAGCATATCTGGTTAGACTCTGTTGCAGAAGCATCCTGCCTATGTCCTGGCACAGTCATATGCTAATAAATGTCAGAAGAGCAGAATAAAACAGGCTGCTTGGATCCTAGGGATTCACCTAACCCGGAGGAATCTTCATGAGACTCTTTAAAATACAATTATAGCCCTTTTGTCTCACTGCATTCAATCTGATTAATTTTATTTTAATATAGTTAATAACAGATGTTGAATGCACATGAAATAGAGTGTACATTTTTCAAATGGATTGATTCTATCTGCCTTCACCCTCTCTTTATAAATTTTCTCTTCTCTCCCATACTTGACATAGTGAAATAACTTGCTGAATTTATGCTAGGAAGCACTGTGATATCCACCAAAATAGCAATTTTCACCGTTGTCTCTAATTAACCGGAGAACAGTTGTGTTAGTAGTGCTGGCCACCTCTGACTATTTTTATTAATATGGGATGTGATTCACTGGTTACTGAACATACGGTACAGAGTACATCAGCTTGTTTTGCTTGATGTTAATTGCAGAATTAGTAACCTCTGTTATTTTTCATTAAAAGGTAAACTGCACAGTTTCCTCTTTTTCCCAAATATGTTCCAAGTGCATAACACAGCAAAATAAATCCACATAGGTGTGTTAATACTCTCCTAGTCCGGTTACTTTAAAAAGTTTCTTCTTCAGCTGATCAAAATATGACTGCACATTTTTAACAAGTCTTCTTCAGCCCAGCTGGAGGCCTTGCTTAGATAACACTGTATAGCCCCAGAAAGGGTCAAAAGATAGAGTGTTTGCTCTAAGCTAAACTGGTTTAGGCATTTAACTCAGAGGACTTTGAGCTGGAGCGTAGGGCTGCAACCTAACATTTAAACTAATCTGTACTGGCGTTGTCAGGGTCCAACTGTTCGTCCTCTCCAGCGCCATAGTCCAGACCCTCATGTCAGCACTTGCAGTCATCTGGCTCTGCAAAAAAAGAGTCAATTCAAAAAGCTACATTGACAAAAGGATATTTCAATTTTATTTTTTTTAAAGGAGTTAATTTTCTGCTGGACTGGCTCTCAGATCACACTGGAGTTAGAAAAGAATGGTAACTGGTGGTAAGGGCAGAGGAAGAATCAGCAAAAGCAGAAGTTTCTGAAGCTATATCTGACATACATAGACTTGGACTTCACTGTTAGCTGGGTCTTTGTGACAATGGGCCTTAGTAAAACCTTTGAGGTTGCTTATTGCCATCTTCCAAGGCAGTCCTTATGGACTATCCATCCTTAATGGCAGTTGCTACAAAGGAAGAGAACCTGAAACAACAAAAAATAGCTGAGATGAACAGGAAAAAATATTTACTGCAGCGTCGGTGGTAGAAAATTGTATTTTGAAGGTTGGAGAAAAGAGAAGGTTGCAAAAAGAGGAGAGGAGTAAGCAAGAGTCTTCAAAAGTACCTTGCCTTCACTTATGGTTTTTCCTACCTGCTTAATAAAACTGGAATTTTCCCCAAATACCACATTCTCTCACAACCTTGCTAGAACTGATACATTCACTGAGACACCACAGTTATTTTCCCTGTATCTGCGGTTGGCAGAGAAAATTTTTAAATAAATCTGGGTGAAAGGCTTGGTACTACAGTTGTTTACACCATGTATTATATTTTTAGGAAAGAAAAAATAAACGTTCTCTTTCAATGAAAGGGCACGCTATGAGAAAACCACCAGAAGTTGTGCAATTCAGATGATTATGAAATCTTCACATTTTTGCTCAGGATATGATGTATCTAGCTGCCAAGTCTGGCACTCACATCTTTTTGTGTCTCAGTAGGCTAACTCCCTATTTACCGCAGAGACTATCCCACAACTTACTTCAAAAAATGGAGCCAAAGCAGGATTGTGTAATCTACAAATGCTCTTAGCTAAGATGGGAAGCTCAGTGAGTAAATATCAAATCTCCATTATTTCCCGTCACATACTATCTTCATAATTGTGTATGACAACTCTCTGAGTTTTACTTCGACTTATTGCCTCTTGAATCTTTCCCTTCTCTTTTTAGAAAAAAAAAAAACCCTGACTGGTTAATTTTTTTATGTTCCTAGTTTCAGTCGCTGGGCCACATTGGATCAGAGCCTACTGCAGCTGCAGCTACTTACCAACAACAGAGCAGTGTTTGAGAGAAGAGTTTACCAAAGTTTCCCTCTTCCCGCTATTTCCTCACGAGGCTCAACACTTAAGGAGTAACAGTGCATGTTGCCCTTGCTCTTAGTGGGCAATTCCTTTGGCTTGATGCATGGGGCTTCAGCTGAAGAACACTCTGGTAACTGAAAAAAAGGACCTAAGTTGGTTGCATTCAAAGCACTGTTGGCTGTACAGTGTCCCTGCTTGAAGAACGGAGCCGTTAAATAATAAGCCTACGTACAAGCTCATTAACTGCTGGTTTGTAGCGTGTGTATCTGGATGACTGTTCTTGGGTTTTGACTGCTCCCATTCCCAAACATTTTGGATTGGATCTTCCTGTGCAGTGAAAAGGGAATATAGATCTTTGGCTCCACTGGTATCTTCCTTCCTTCTCTTTTTCTGTATCATAAACCAGCTTGCTTTAGCCTCTTGTTTTTAGGATTTGAAATTCACATAGGAGACCAGTTTGCTGTCAAAATCTCTATGAGAAACATTTGAAACATTTTAGTTTGATTAGCTTGATTGCTTACCCCAAATATATTGTAATATTCTACAAATTTTGTTTGCGATGTGGTGCCAGAAATGAAAGCTTTTTAGTTTTCAGCTAAGCTACCTTCCTGGTGCTTTTTTAATGCCTGCAGTTCAAGGAGTCTGAAGGTGTTAAATGAAGGAAGCTAATGGGGAGATGCATTTGAAAACTTCAAATCTCTTAACATGATTAGATTTAGTTCCATTTTGGAAGTGGGGCAAAACTGACAGAAAGAGGAACAATATTTTACAAAGCACACAAAAGAATGACAAATTCTAACAAATGAATTTTCTTAAATTTCAACCAGTTAGAAAAGGACTAATTTTATTTATTTTTTTTTTCACATGAGGTTCCAGATAGTGATCAGATTTCTCTCATGTTGTTGCATTAATACTGTTAACCTCAGAAGGAATTTCTTTATCTAATTCCTCTGAGAAGAGAGAATTGTTTTGGCACCCTGCAACTCCCTGTCCTGGCCAAGCATCCTGCAGGAGGGAGCAGGCTGTCCCACAGCATCCCCAGCCGTCAGCAGGTGGTGGAGGTGGCCGTGGTCCTCAGCGCTCTCCTGAGAAGCCCTTGTCTTCTGCTGCTGGGAGCTGCACACTTGGTTCCAGAGGTCTCACTGGACACATCTATCTCTACTGGAGGCGAGGACAAGTGGAGACCTTCCCAGGCAAGGGCATGGTGAGTGGGGTTTATGTGGCAGGCAGGAGGAATTTGGGAAGCGGCATGGTGGCTTTGAGGTAGCAGCTTGAGAGGAAGGGGGCTGCAGTGGTGATGCTTAGAGCTTGGGGCAGAGCTGAGAGGCAGGAGCCTGGTGTGACTCCTGATGTTGTGGGGAGCAAAAAAGGGATGAAAGAGGAGAGCTTGGTTCTTGTGAGAAGTGCTTTTACAGCCAGCTAATTGTATGACCAATCTTGCTAGTGAGATGGGCTTGGCTTTTAGTTTGATGATGTCATAGCTAGAGATCCATCTCTATCTCTGAGGTCTATGATCATAGACAGAGAGGGGTAGAGAGCACTGAAAATTTAATTAACAATGAATGGTGCTGTGAACATAACTAATGAGATGATGCGGCATTACAAGCTGATAATCGTGAGGGGGTTTTCTGATTAAGCTTAAAAGCTTGTTCTTAAATTTCAGTTCTGGATTTCATGATGTTGCTGCAGAATTACGCTGACATTAGTTATGTTGCTTTGCATAACCATGTTTAAGATATTGGTAATCATGTATTTTATTATTTTGTATAACTCATGGAAATAGAGAGTCCTGGAGGCTGGTGTTGGAGAGATTCGTAATTGACATTAGACTGTAAAAACAGCAGATTTACTCCATGCATCTGATCTCTGCATATTAGGAACTAATGTTTATTTTAATGTCAAAGCCAATTTTTTACATGTTTTTATAACTGTTGCTGTGCAAATTAAGTACCTGGTTTGTAAATTCAGTGGTGGAAATTTGAAGACAAAATGGTATAATATATTAACATTTTGTCATTTCCTCTGCCCTTCACATGTTTTTCCCCTGGGATGGTCAGCACTGATGCACAGGGGCTATGGGTTGGATTGCACCCCAGGCTGCAGCGCTGTGTGAGGACAGCCAAGGCAGCTCTAACGGATACCAGCAGCAATCTGGCACAGCACTCGGGGTGGTTAAACCTCCGATACACAAAGTACAGTGGTTTGCACTGGATCTCGTGACTGTGGCTAGGTATGTTCTGATTCTTGTTTACACCTAGCTAGTGTACCACATCAATACACTGCCATCTGCCTTGCGTGTCAGGCTATTTTTCTGTGTTTATTCTGGACACTTGGACAGCTTGTTGAGATCTAATTGAGTCCTGAGGGGATACACACACAGACACACACAGACACATACACATACATTTAATATTTATCTTGTGCATCATGACAAAAAAAAACAAACCTAATTGACATTCCACTGTGAATTTCTGGGATTATTTAAACCTATATACTTCACTGAAAACGCTGGCATTTAGATGTAAATTTTATTGTTGGAATCTCTAGGTCTAGTCTTAAGCTTGTGCAATATATTTCAGTGGATATATTTCTACTAACTTCAAAGTGTGTTTGCACCAGTTCTTTGACATACACAGGAGAAAGCCCACAGCGTGACATTTCAGAACGAGTATGCAAGGCTGGCACAATTACAAGAACATATATTATTTGTAAACGGAACAGATACAACACAAAAAATTGGAAGCATAATGCCAGTTCCATGATTTATTTTTTAAGAACAGAATGATACTTTTAAGACCAAGATCCACCTTCATAAATAGATTTAGATGGGAATAAAATAGGTCTCTCCTTTCAGATATGTGCAGATGTCCAAGGTGAATTTTAACAGCTTCTGCCCTCAACTTTCTTTTGGGGAGGGTAGACTAAGGTTCCTGATGTT
>NW_009636513.1:70885-80848 GCF_000690535.1 Cariama cristata | reverse complement strand
AGGGAATTACTTCAGTTCCTTCCTCCTAAGACAGGAATGACAAAAATATTATATATAACCTCCAGATATCAGAGGAGGAGGAAGTTACACCTATTAGTAGTGTCAAGAATAATATAATCATCCTTGGCTTTTCCTCCCTGGAAATGACTTCAGGGACAGAAAACTGTAAAAGTACTTATGACTCTGTGGATCTCTCCTTTGGCCATCTGAGAGATTAAAACAATGTTTAGTTCTACCTCTGTTACCATGCTGCTCACATAGAGCCATGCATTTTGTGGGAAAACTAAAGGAAACCTTTAAGATGCATACTGGATTTATTGTATAGCCACCAGAGCTGTGTTGCTAGAAGTGAACCACTTCATGATGGGATTTTATTTAATTCTGGCCAAGAGTATAGCAAAGCAGATTGTGCAACATTCTGGTTTTACGGTTTCTGTATAAACATATTGAATAGATTTTTAATAAGAACTTCACGATACAGTCATTTATTAATAACAAACAGAGAATTTACACATGTTTTGTTACTGACTTTTAGAAATTCTGATTATGGGAAACTTGCAAGATTAAACTAAACATTCTAATTCTAAACATTTCCAGGATGAAGTTGAGTGAGACTCAGGCCATGCCAGCTCCACTGCAGGCTTTCAGAAAAGATGTCTCTTGTGAATACATACGTTTCTGCCCATTCATCCAAAGCATGGTCTCTTTTCTTTCTTGTATGTTCTCTAACTTGAAGCCAGGACCATTCCTATCTCTTTCCCACCCTTGATTTCTCTTCCCAGTCCCATTTTTCTGGCACAGACCACTGTATTTCCTTCTTTCTGGCTTTCTCCTCATCTACTTCTCTCTTTCTTACAATTGCCTTCTGCTTATAATCTTTCTCTCTGGAGTCCACATTCCTCCTTATGAACCCTTCTTCAACTCCTCAGATGACCTTCCTAGTCACCACCCCATCTCGCCTTGTCCCCACTGCTTTGAGAGCGTTGTCCCTCTCTTACTTCCAGGCTCTCAAGCCTTCCCATCTCTCAGTGCCACACTCCCCCATTTGCAGATGTAGATCTCAACCTCTCCCAGTGCCAGACTTCCAACAGCCCGTAGGTCCTGCTTCCAGTTTTCCATTTTTTAGTCACCTAGAGGTTCACAAAAATGTGAGTACTTGCCCAAGTACTCCTCCAGTAGGCACATAACCAGCATCAGCTGCTGGTTAAAAAATTGGATCTTTATCAACTGTGTGTGATTACATTTCCCCTTGTCTCCTGAATGAGGATCCTGGGTACCAGTCCTTTAGAACTGCCATGGTCTTGACAGGACTGAGTAGCTGATTGCTGTGCTCACCTGAGATCATCCATCAAAGTTCTCTTCCAGGATGTGGGACACCTGGATTTGATTCCCACCTCTTCCTATGGGCCAGTCTCTGCAGAGCACTTTAGAGTAAGGCTCTCCTTCCTGCTAAGCCAGCTGGCTAACTCCAACCTTCAGCCCATGCTTTGATTCAATGCATAAACAGTGTGCACGATGGGAGAATTTGAAGTCAAATGTGAGCTGGAAGTCTGTGCTAACATGGTAGCGTAGAGGTACCCTCTCAGTCTCTCACGTTGCGTCTGTTCCATTTTGTAGGGAACAGTTATATTTCACAAGGGCAGAGAGGGATGAGAGTGAGTGAGTGAGTGAAAGAGAGAATGTCTTCCCGAGTTGTAAGTCTGCCAGCTGGAATGGCAGCATATCAAAAAGAACATAATACATATGCAACACAATATAAATTACTAAATGACATGACTGTTACAAGGGGAGAGTGCCCTCCTTTTAGTACGGGTCAGAAATCAGATTGTTGCAAACGACACTGCCTCTGCAGAGCACAGGTATCAGACAATGCTGTCTAGTGAGGTTTTAAAATATTTTTATTGCGGTTTTCTAAAGCATGATCATCTGTTACTGTTTGTATAAATGTCAGAATAATAATTCCAGAGACCACAAATCTGTGGTGTTTATTGCCATCTAAAAATGTGTATAAAAGTAAGAAAAAAACATCATAGCCTTAAAATCATCTAATTCAATCTTTTTGTTTGATCCCACAAGTTTGAAATTGGAAAAGAAAAAGCCATAGTCACATTGATGGTGGTCCTCATCTGTACCATTAAGAATTACAATTTATAACACTTTTCACTTTCTTAGTCAGTGGTTTCCATTGTTCCAGTTCTTTTGGGAGTCTACTCTAAAATATAATGGGTTTTTTACTTTTTTTTTCACTATACTCTGCTAAAATTCTCTTACTACATCCTGATATCAACTTAAATTTTGCTTCTGTTCTTAGTGCCTTATCCTCCACTAATATAAATCAGCATAGTTTCTCTGTTCTCAAATAAACTGCACAGATTTGTAATAGCTGAGGTTTTATTTCTAAGCATTTGGACATAAATAATAACTGTGAATAAGTCTTTTTCTCTAACCATATCTTAATTTAAAAAAAAGCTCCATTAATTTCTTGTTGTACATCTTCCTCCTTTAAACACTAAAAATTTGTGATTCTCTAAACACTTTCCAGTTTGTCCATGTTTTTATTTTTCTGACGTACATTTTCTTCCACATGTAGTGTCACTGCAGTAATGGAGAAAGTAACTTTTACTTCCCTGTAGCGTGACTTGATTCTTCTCTGTGTGAGACCTAAATTGTGCTAGCATTTTTGCTGCCAGCTCTCTCACATTTAATTTGTTGAACATGGTGTCTTTCAGACATACAGCACATCTCGACAAGTATCTTGTTTCTGTATTTTCTTCTCCAAAATTTATTGTAGCTATTTACATTTGGAGCAGATTCTGATAGTTCAAATAAAGCTGGAACAAATGGCATTTTATTTCAGCAAGTTTGATAGTAATGTAAGATGATATTCCTCAGAAAGTCTAACAGTCTCTTTCTTCATATACCCTGTCCATGTTTCTACCCTTACTCAGTTCTTTATAGTAATTTTTTATTCTCAAATGTGTTGGAATTCCTAAGTGAGTATAACCTGTGACTTTTATATATTGCTGATATTCCAGTAAATGGTATTGGCAAAGAACTCAAAAGACGGAGAAGGCTGTAATACACAAAAGCTAGGGAATACAGATAAATTAATAGATGTATGATTATTTATATGTTGTCTTTACGTGTACATGACAAAATAATGATATGACTGCCCTTTAACCATTTCTGAGTTGTCCACTTTCCTAAGGATATCTTGAGGAGTCTTAAGGAATATATTGATGGATTCTTTAAAGAATATTTGGATGTTGTAATGAGTTAAATGAATTTAAAAGAATTCAGTTTTTTTAAAGTGGAACTGTAGAAATCAAATGTTGCATTTCTGGAAGAGCAGGTTGTGTCTTAAGGTATGGCTGAATAACTTTCAGGACAATAGATTAGTAGAGAGGAGTAAAACCTTTGGTGCTGAGTAACAGCAGCTTGAATTTTATTCAATGGTAAATTCAGAGTAGGCATAGGAAGGTCAGAATGGTAGGAAAAAGTGTGTCTCTGTTTAGAGTAGATTGAGCAAGGTAGGTGTCAGAAAATTCAAAAGGAAAGAATGCTTGTTTGAGTAAACAAGTTTAGAGATGATTTGAACAAATCATTCAAGAAGAAAAAAAACCTCTCTTCTCTAAGGTAATTGAAGCCACTGTGCAGTAAAAGGACAAGACTTTTTAAATAGAGAACAGTGGTTTCAGTTGGACTAATAAATTTTGTTAAAAATTTTGATTTAAGAATAACTAAGGTGACAAAGTCAGTGCTCAAAAGTTATGAAATTATAGGTGCAAGCATTCCTGTGAATTTTAATTCACCCTTCTCTCCCCTTATGACTGCATGTTAGGACATAACATTCATTTCTAGAACAGTATGCCTTTTTTTTCATCTGCTGCTTGTCAGCTAGAGGTAAGGATTTCAGGAATTTTGGCGAGGCAGAAAACAATCCTTTACTGAGGGAATGAAAACCTAAAGTAGTATTAGCATTCCTAAAATTTCCTGGAATAGTGTAAGGGAAATTGTAATTTGTGCCACAAAAGTAGGACAAGAAGATACTGAAGAGTGTGGGTGATTGGCAGTGTCAGGTCTGCTGCTTGAGTGAGTGTCACAGGGAGACTGAGAACAAAAAGGTGTAACTGGCTGTCCTGTCACCACTGGTTTTGGTTACTGGTGATACCTACAAAAGGACAGGGCTTGATGTAAGCAAAAAAGAGTTAAAAATTAACAGATTAGAAAATAGTGGGAGATAAACTATGAGCAAGAAGGGGGTTTTGGGAAAGAACGTAAAGAAAAGTCTGCAGAGGTGGAAAAAGCCAAATCATGTGTTTAGCATCACAGCCACAGATGACAAAGATTTTCTTAGCATGAATACTGCATCCGCACAAAGATCCTGAGTGCTTCCTCCCCCTTTCTCCCCACCCGTTCCCAGTCCTGGTTTTATGTCTGCTTTTGAACACTGCAACCAAAGGTTTCTATCAATGAAAGTTGGGAACAGAAAACTGTTTACCATGCCTCCTACTCAAATCTCTCAGAAAGTAGGGGTAAAAATACCGATAGCATAAATTAGACTGGAAAGAATCAAGAGTATGTGACATAATCAATCAAGTGTAAAGGATAGCAAAGCAGTAACAAGGATAAATGGCTAGAAGGACCATTGCTGCACAACCTCAGAAGGGGAACCAGCTTCTTGACAGGGAGGGACTGGTTACTAGTCACTATTTACTAGTCACTGTCCCTGGTCACAGATGAAAAAGACCCAAAAGCAGGCAAGCACAACCTAGAGCATGAATGTATGACTTCTTAGATTATGGTAGCGGGAAAGGTTTTGGTTTCCTCAATCAAGAGTAAAATTCTAAGAAAAGGAGCAGAGACAGAGGTCATCCTATGAAGAAGAGGAAGAACACCTTTGACCACAGACTAGCTAAACTTGTGAGGATGGCCTTAAACTAAGATTAGTGGTTTCCAGTAACACCACATCAGTCGATATTAACTAGGCAAATGTGTAAACAGGACTAAGAAGTAGGGGAGGTGTGGGTGCTCATAATTATAAGACCATAGAAGACGCAAACAGGAAAACAGTATGAGAATCTGAAATATCCTCAGTGTTCAAGGAGCACAGGCAGTCAAAAAGAGGATTTGGACATCTTGATACATTAGTGTTTTTCTTATATAATAACCAAGAAAAAAGACACTTAGAATGTCTCACGTGACTACAATAACATAAACAAGAGTACAGCTTGTTTAAGGACTCTTTATAAGGAAACAGAAGGGAGCTATGTCTCTTCTGAACCATTTTCTTTGAGGTGTAGAATATAGAATCATAGAGTCATAGAATAGTTTGGGTTGGAAGGGACCTTTAAAGGTCATCTAGTTCCAACCCCCCTGCAAGGAGCTAGGACATCTTCAACTCGATCAGGTTGCTCAGAGGCCCATCCAAACTGACCATGAGTATTTCCAGGGATGGGGCATCTACCACCTCTCTGGGCAACCTCTGCCAGTGTTTCACCACCCTCATTGTAATAAATTTCTTCCTTATATCTAGTCTAAATCTACCCTCTTTCAGTTTAAAACCATTACCCCTTGTCCTATCACTACAGGCCCTACTAAAAAGTCTGTCTCCATCTTTCTTATAAGCCCCATTTAAGTACTAAAAGGCTGCAGTAAGGTCTCCCCGGAGCCTTCTCTTCTCCAGGCTGAACACCCCCAACTCTCTCAGCCTGTCCTCACAGCAGAGGTGCTCCAGCCATCGGATCATCTCCGTGGCCTCCTCTGGACTCACTCCAACGGGTCCATGCCCTTCTTGTGCTGAGGACCCCCGAGCTGAAGGCAGTACTGCAGGGGGGTCTCACCAGAGCAGAGCAGAGGGGCAGAATCCCCCCCCTCGACCTGCTGGTCACCCTGCTTTGGATGCAGCCCAGGGCATGGCTGGCTTTTTGGGCTGCAAGGGCACATTGCCACTCATGTCCAGCTTTTCACCCATGAGTACCCTCAAGTCTTTCTCCTCAGGGCTGCCCTCAATCCCTTCATGCCCCAGCCTGTATTGATACCAGGGGTTTCCCCCACCCACATGCAGGACCTTGCACTTGGCCTTGTTGTACCCCATGAGGTTCACATGGGCCCACTTCTTGAGCTTGTATATACTGAGAAATAGATTGTTGAAAATCTCTGGATGTTGATCAATGGAGAGAAAAACAAGCATACTCATGCTCAGAACTTTACCACACATCCCTAAATTAAGAAAGTCTTTTTTTGTGTGTCTGTGTGTAGCAAACCGAAGACTTGGTGTTAATGTATAACTTGAAGACATTTCCTGTGGAAGGGATACTTCCTGGAAAATCAGCCTACGCCGGTATTGGTAAACTAAACAGTCCCAGGAGCACTGCACGACACAGGGACCCAGTCATGTCCTCTGTGAAATTAGAAAGGTCCTTGGCATGGTTTTGGTCGAGAGCATAGCTGGAAGTGCTCTTGATAGCCATTGAAGTGGCAGCCATTTGGTGACAAGTCACCCCTGTCCTGAATTCTGTAATAGAGCGCCATGGAGTGGGAAAGCCTCCACAGTGTGGCCAGGACTATGGGTGAACATTTCCTGGTGAGGGAAGGGAGGTAAAGGAGGAGGTTGCGTGCTTCAGTCAGCCACTTGCACAAGGACCATACTGGGGAAGGACTGGGGTTACAATCACCAGGCTGTAGCATCGTCATAGTAGACAGCAGTTCTGTCAGGACTGCTGTTTTGGAGAACACACAGTGCGGTTACAGCCAGTGCCATCAGAAACCGCCGTTGGGTGTGGGTGGCCATTGATAGGATGAATTGTCAACAGCTGCCCAAGCACCCTTTGACCACATCCCTCGTGTGTGCACGGTGTGGCCCGTGACTGACCGGCAGTGGCCTGGGTTGTGGCGTGTTTAGTCACCAAGAGGAAGAGCTCGGCGGTCCCTGTGCCCCAGGCCCTCTTGGGTCAGGCCTGGATTTCCCCTTTGGAGCCGGCGGCGAGAAAGGAGTGGCGGGGAGAGGCGGAGGGGAGTGAAGTGTACCTGAAACTTTCTCCCTTTGCCAGGATGTTGCTGCTTTTCATCTCCTGGCTGCCAGACCTGTTCAATGACTCATTTAGTGGGTGTCCCTGAAGCAAAGCTTACATGCCATCAGCTTTTTCAGCTTCTAATATCTTTTTTGCCCCAGTACAAGAGTATTTGCTGCAATGCAGTCACCAAAACTCGTTTGGCAAGAGTCCCCTATATCTGCACTGTCCTACTTAACCTGAACGCGTTCTTGAGGTGAACAGGGTAAGGGAAGGGCCCCATCTGGGCCTCCGGTCATCCCAGTCTGCAGGTGATGAGGAAGGCCCATCCCTGGTGCCCTCAATCCTTTCTCATGTCATGTCCACTGGTCTTACTGCGGAGTGGATGGGGGAGGACAAATTAGGATTTTAAAAAGTTGTCAGTAAAAGGGGCAGGTGTGTTGTTGTGGGCTGCCCCAGTGCAAGTGATGTTGCACATGCAGCTGTTCGGGGTTTATGTCTTTGATTTTCTAAAAGAGCAGTGATGTTCCCTACTTCATCTGCACTTCCAATACAAACAGATCATGGTCCTTCCTCGATCCCAGAGACCAGCTGACAGTGCACAAGAATTAAAGCACAGCAAGTCAGGAAGCAGGAAGATTTGTTAATTGTTAGAAATACCTAAACAATGAGACCATTTACTAGCAAAGGTAAAATTTATGTCATTGACAATTCCCTAAAACAGGTTTAGAAGAATATTCATCAGGCATGTTTTTAAGGATGATTGGTTTAGCCTTGGGATAGTGGACTGAATTAGATGATACTTCAGGGTTCCTTGCTCTTGTTTCTTTGATATCTGTTGTCCAATTCTAAATACAATATATGCAAGAAGAAACACAGTTTTGGTCTTTATTTTAGCATTATTTTATTTACACAGCACCAAAAAGTACTAGCAGGGAGCAGCTAAGAGCACTGACTCCTTCCAGAAAGACCAAGTCCTTGTGCGACAGCAACATGAAAAGAGGCAAAAAGTAATAGAATAATTTAATAGAAAAATTATTTGAGAAGTGGTTACTATTTACTATCAATAATAACCAGACAAAAATATTATGAAACAAAACTCTGAGTTTTGTTTGTATAACCAAAGCTGGCTGTCATGTTCAGGATTATTAAATGAGAAAGATCTTTAAAGTATATAATACCAACACCCTTTTTAAACAAGTTCTTGCAGAACCTTTGATAAAGTCAATAAGCCTGTATAAGCCTCTAGACATCTACAATTAGCTAAAGTGAACAAGATGAAATAACTAATGAGGGACAAAATATTGCAAGTATTTTTATGTGTTTGAAAATTAACTCCATGTTTATTTAGCATATACTTTTGATGCTAGACTATTACTGTTATCATATATCTAACACCCAAGAAGACAATATTAAAACACAACAGCATTTATTAGCCTGTGTATGCAGTATCTGCAGTAAGAAGCACATAAACTAAAGGCACTTTTATTTGAAAACCCATTTTTTTTCAATTTCTTTGTCTTTAATAACTGAAGAAGATTTGTAACATAAGTTTCGCGGAAGTATGATATGAACAGGCACAGCTAAAGCCTCATCTCCCTTATTTAATACAGCACAGGCTCTATTCTGACCTGTAGCAACCCTGCTTTCATTTTTAACTAATTCTTTCTTATTTGAGGAGAAAGAGTTCATAATTAAAAACAGGAATATAGTTTTGTGAATTGGATGAAGATGATGTAAACCTAGATCAGGGCCTCATTTGTGGTATTGAGTAAAGACAGAGCTAGCTTTCAGCTGGAAAGTTCAGTCATGAACACTGTGAGCCCCAGGTCTACAGGCTGCAAGGTTCTCCCTTACATAATTTTTTTAAAATATGTCTGTGTGGGGCATTTCTCAGTCTATAGCTAGCAGTTGGCATATGGTAAGCCATATTTAATTTTCTTCATAATGATGAGAAATGTATCGAAATGAGAAATGTCAGAGGTGAAGAAAAATCTTGCATTTATGTAGCTTATGAACATTGTAGAAGGAGAAGTGTTTATATTCTAAGAAGAAACTGGATTTAAATTAAAAATATTTTCTGAATGCAAGTCTGAACAGCGTTCACAAAGACGTACTTTAAATAAGACCCTCAAATATAAATATTAATGCAGCAAACTAATGTGTTGTCTACTACTCTGCCAAGAAATATTATCACAATGGAAAGTAGATGGTTCTCCTTCTGCTAGGAACAGACTAAATCGGAACACTCCAAATATGAACACTAAGAGAGACGTGGAGACAGAATGACCTTGAAACTCCACTATATGCGTCTACTTTCTCATGTCGCACTGGGCATCGCAGAGCAATGCTGTTGGCCTGGGATGCCATTCTTTTCATCTTCCACAATAAGTCTGGACAACGGTAATCTCCCCAAAGCGGGCACTGCAATACCTGATCCTTTTGTGACTGGATTAAGCTAGGGATCTTCAAGCTAATGCTTCCACACAAATTCTTTTGGATTGCTGGACAGATAGGCCAGGGAAATTGGCCTCTGAAATTAGGTATCAGGGTTAGGTATTTAAAGGTCAGCAATGTAAATATCTCCATTATAAGCTGCTGTAAAAAGAATGCACAAACAGGCCCATAATATTGGTTTAAATATAGTTTAATTTTCATACTTGTGAATGAGTATACATAAAGTATAATTCCCGTATATTTGGTTTGAAATGTATTGAATGAGTTTCTAGTTACAATAACTACTGAGTACAGAGCACCCGCATTGTCCTTAAGCAAGGAATTTCTGAAGTGCAAAGTCCCAGCCTATGCTTTAAAGCAAAATCCAGCCCAAATTTGGTATAAGGTTGAGTTCAGCAAATAATCTGTTCTCCTGTCAAAGGTAACAAACAGAGGAGAATGAGGCAAGAAGTGTTGCCCATCTTGAAATATATTTTTCTTGAAAAGTCATTCC
>NW_009636513.1:52428-70872 GCF_000690535.1 Cariama cristata | reverse complement strand
GCACCTGCTCCCCCTGCTTTGCTTCGCACAGGATCACTTTCTCTGTTTAAACAATTTGATCTAAGAGAAGAACAGCAGATGTTCAGTGAATTACATTTTCTGTCTATTGATAATTTGATTTTAAAAAGGAAACAGGATATATATTCTTTTGTTTAAAAGGAAAACACTGGTTCAGACCCGCCTCCCCATCTTTTTTATACAAATGCCACAGATTAGAACTCTTCCCCCACAGAAAAATATTGAAAAATATCTGATGCATGTTTTTGTTGATTTTTTTCTTGTCTCTCCTTTTATACTAGGACAGTTGCACGTATGTATTTAAAGACCTAAAAAAAAAAAGCAAGCCCAGAAAAGGAAATGCTAAGGTTATAAAATTAATAGTTAAATAATTTATTAAAGGTTTTGTCTTAGAATGAAATGAATTTTTTCAGGAATCTGGAAAGCATCTCCTTATTGTTTTTATAAAATAAGATTTCCCATTCATTTTAATGGTTTCCTCTCACTAAATGCTTAGCTCTGTATTCCAGTGCTTTTAGATGAATAGAACAAATGACGTAGTCATTTTTGAAATACATTGGTGACTGCCAGACTCTCAGAACTGTAGAAAATATTATTTTTGTATAGTTACAATGGAAATTTAAGTACATTGTCAAGTTTATGTCTGAAATCATCTCATACCTACAGAGTCTCTAGACTGGCCTGAATTCATGAAGGGAGCATAATTAAATGTAGGCTTAAAAGGTAAATAGTTTATAGAAATCACTACACAGGCAAATGTAGAACAGCATTAACCAATAACTTTTAGAAGATTGTCAATGTGATCTTTTAAAAAAACTAGCTGTGCTAATAACTAACACATTATAAAAAGGTAATTAATTTGTTTTATAGCAAGTAAGTATAATACTGAAAATTCTCCTATGGTGGAAATATGTTAAATTAAACCTAGAGACTAGACTGTAGTCTTACCTACATAAAGTCTACAGTATGTGTCAACTTGCTGTGTTTAGTGTGATTTTAATGCAGCAGATTAAAAGTATTTTTACAGAAAAAATAAAGTAAAAATATCTTTGGTATTTGAAGAGTATAATTTGCATAGTTGTCGTACCTATTTTGAGTGTAAGTCTTTGAGTACATTGCAACCTAAGCAATAAAAGGTCTGCCATCAGTCTTCCTAGTAAAAATAATGAGTTAAACACAGGAATCTATCTTCTAGGCAGTAACATGCTCTCTGTGAGGTGGGAGGCTAAATGGAAAGGTATTAATTACTTTGCAGGATGTCTAATTTTATTTTTATTATTCAGGATACAACTTCTTTTTCATCTTTGACTGGATATTAAGTGTGTTGGAAAGTTTAATAACCTTGTAGATGAAAGGCCTAATAACTTTGAAGAGAAGATATCATGTATGATGATACAAGTAGCTCAAACTTGTTATTAATGTTCCAGAAATTTGTCTAATCCTTCATCCTTATCAGAGAGTCATAGTGCCTGCTCCACACCTACTGAGCTGACCTTTTCCTGTGAAACCATGAAAGTCTTGCCTAAAGAAGGTTGAAGTTCTGACATTTTTCAATTGTGGAATGGGAAACTGGACAAAGACCAACAGCTTACTTTCACACAGCCCATTGATGCTACTTGTGTTTTGCCCTCCAAATATCTTTCTATCTTCCCATCTTCTCCCAGCTTAGTCTTTATGGAACCCTTTTTTTCTCTAAGTACATGTAAAGAATATTTCCCTAGCCACTTTGATCATATTTATATTCCTTCTCTGTACATTTTATCGCTTTCTTCTCCTACATCATATTGATAGATGCCTATCAATATGATGTAGAAGAAGGCCCAAATGCTAGTCAAAGCTCTGCATGGGCTACACTCACTTTGTCAGTCATGTCTCATTTCGTCCTGAAAAGCTGGTTCTTCACTTTGATCATTTATGCTGCCAGCCTCCGTTTTTTTAAGTACTTCTACGTTTCTTGGCCAGTCACACACACAAGAATTGCTCTTCTGAAATTTCTGAATATCCAACTAATTCTTCCTCTTCTCAGTTCTCCTCCAAATTCTCTTTTGCTGTGTGCTAGACAGATATTCTGGAATGAGTTGCCAGTAAGAATGTTAGGGCAAAAAAAATCTGTATCTAGAATAGAGACTATATAAATAAAGCAATAATGAGCTGAAGAAGAAATTATGTTCACAGTGTAGTTGTGCCCCATAATGGAATACCATATTTGGTCTTGTTATACATTTTAAAAAATAATTTTAAAATACTGTAAAAATTAGAGAAGGGCATAACAGCAAAACACAAAAAATATTCCAATATTATAAAACTGCCTTATACCTAGAAGCTCAGTCTGTTCACACTATTAAAACTGAAATCAAGCAATGACTTGATAAGACTTCCTTCACGTGGAAGAGACTGGTTCATGCTATGCCTATGACTGAAACTTGAAGTGACATGTTTCCTAAGTTAGAATAAGACTCACATTTTTAAAAGGTAGTGTAATGAACTACTTAAAATCCTCCCAGCTCTTAGAATTTTTATTACCAAAACTGAATGCCTTTATCGATTGTACTCTGGATAAATGTCAGTTCTGATACCTGTAATGGTGTGTGACTGGCTCTGCAGTGTAGGACTCATTGATCCAATAAGATTGTATCATTCAGTTAATTTTTGTAACTAAAGTAAATATTTCTGCAGGCAATATATAATGATCTCAAGTATTTATTGCTTTTCACTGCAGTTTTCTTTGTGTCCCAATCATTTCCATATGACACAATGGTCAAGGTATCATTCTCTTAGAAAACAGAGATTAAAATCTGCAATTGTGTTTTTCTACATTAGCTTTCTTCTCTGCTGTGAAAAGTGTATTTGATGCTTTAATTCTAAGAATATGGGTGGGCTTTTTTTGCTTTCAAGTGAAGCTATGTACTAATTTACAACAGGGCCTTTCCGCAGAAACAGTCTGCATATTCTCACTCTGTGGAAACATGAGAGAGCATATCCTTTGGAGAGAGAGGAATAACCTCCCTACCATTTACCAGCGTGTGCCTCAGGGTAAGAACATTGCATATGGGTAGTTCCTGAAGGGGAACTGATGTGGCAAAGATTCAAACATTGGTGTACCTTGGAATAACTTGTTTGTCTGCTCACGTCTTTAATTTTCTAATTTAAGGAATGTTTTCAAATGCATTTGTTCACAAGTGATATGATGGCTACTACACTTACGTGAATTTGAAGAGGATATATAGTATGAAAAATATTTTTGACAAAATGAGAGAACAATTAGTATGTTTTGATGAGTCTGTATCAAGTAACCTAACTTAAGATCGCAACTTTTTTGTAAGATAGAAAAGAAAAAGAAAGCAACTTTCTCCTTATCCCTATGTAAACCCAGCAAAATCAATGCAAAAGTATGTGTGAGAGCAAGATTTGTTCTTCAACCTCCTGTTGCTCCTACAGTGCTTCTGGTAAACAGAAGCATCTTCATTTCTATTTATGAATTTAAAATTTGTGCTACTATCTTACACTGTTTCACTGTGGTGGAACTAGTAATCAGCGATTCAACTTGAAATCAGAGTTGTGCATATTTCCTTGATTTTTTTGTTTTTGAAAAATGCATCCTGTTTAGGCACCTGTAGTACTCAATTCATATAGTTAATCTATCTACCTAATTAACTGCTCTTGATTTGTGATTTTTCGAGCTAGAGTATCTTACATCCTTCTGTTATTACTAGGCAATTTCCTTCAGGCTTTTTTCCCTTTTAATGGACATCTTATGTACTACAGATTCAGGATGTTAAGTGAATTTTTATTTTAAAAGGGTGGTTGATATTTGCTCACAATTGTGCTTTTATGTAGCATTAAGGTCTTTACTGAAGTTACTTATATAATTCATTTCAATGTTTTCATTAATTAGTATCCAGGAGATATTCTTTCCAGTCTTGTCTGCTGTAGAATTTTTATCTCTAAAATTATGACCTCTAATGTAGATTCAATTGCACAGAAGACTTATAGCTTAGGGGTTTTAGGCATTTAATTAGTTAACATAATTTAGAAAACATAATTTTCTAAAACTGATTTTAAAATACCAAACTGATTGCACAGTTTTCAGCATAATACAATAGCACTGTTGTTACCCTTAATGCCAATGGAACCTCAGTAATGTTAAGAAGGACTATCGCAAAGGTCTAAATTGGAAAGGCATATTTCTCTGACCTTGCTACAGATTAATTTTTGATATAATAATGGCCTTTCAGTCATAAAAATGTTCCTGGGGAAATTCTACACATGTTGCAAGAGTTGAGAGCTCATGGGTTTCTTTGGTTTAATGGACCCAGTTTGTAAAGAGGTAGGGGGAAAAAGTTTACTAGTTTGATGGTTCAAGGGAGGCAGTAATATGAGGAACATCTCTCATAGGTCACAGGTTTTGTGAAGGCTCCACTGAACAGATTTGTAAATTTTATAATGATGTTTTGCTCTAATAATTTGTGTAACTGTACTGTGTAAGAAATATATACCTAATTGTTACTTTTTTAACAATTTGGTGTTTGATAAAGTGTTTTGTTGGCATTTGAATTGCTATTTATAGGTAAGGAATGAAAGTAAATTGTGATTTTAGCAATTGTTTCAAATCAGCGGGAGGGCTTGTTAAAAGCCACTGAGAATATTTTTCTGTGATCTCAAAGGGAACATCTGGTTAGTCAAGGCCATCCAAGCCTAGCTTCTTTCATTAAGAAGAAGAAAAAAGTCTTTGTTAAGCTCTTATGGACTATTTTAGCAGTATTATTTTTGAAAATGATTTCTAGTAATGTAGTGTAAAAACTTCGCTTGCCAAAATGCATATTGTCACATTTTTCTTTGCTTTTTAATTTACTTTTCTGCATTTAGTTAAGAATTCTAGTTTCAAATGTAAACCTTTTAGTGTTAATTGCTTGAATGTCTAAAAGGATATAAACTTCTTTTATGATGTCAGTTTTCAAGGGGTTCATATGCAAATCATCTAATACTTACTGTTGGCACTGCTGTGTAAGCAGTATTTTTTCTAATATAGCAATGGGAAATCAACTGACCTTTAGATAACTGTACAGGGGATTATAATGACTTAAGAAATAAGGTGTCCTGTTTAAGAGCCTCACTTGTGAATCTCAACTGCCAAATCTATCTCCTATGATTAAGACGAGTCACTAAATCAACTTCCATACAATTTTCTTTTCTTGTCAGTAGAGAAGAAATGGCTGGATTGGAGAGACTTGAGGAAAGACTGGATGAGAAATGACTGTTGAATCTGGGGACATTTTGTCACTTTAAAGGAGGCGTGATAGTTCGGGGCTGGATGTGAAGTCAGAAAGGGAGTTGAAAGCTTTTCCAAAAAGAATGAGAAGCTGAAGTCTAATGAGACGGCTGTGGGAAAGGCACTGATACCGTAGGATGGTTCATCTTCCTGTCCCATCCAGGGACACAAGTAGCTCCCAGTGCAGTCAGTCTTCAAGGGAACAGCAAATAATTCCTCTTATCAGACCTCATCAACTCATTCATTTCCTGGAGGAGCAGGAAAAGCACGAGCAGCTGCCAAAACTTTTGGGGCATCCTGGAGAGAAAATTAGCTCTCCAGGGTATAAATGCAAAATCTCAGACTGTTTCAACCAATTAAGACTGGAGACTGGCAAAGTAATGAAGAGTTGCCTATGATTATGGATAACAAGGTAATCCATTTCGTAGCATGGGGAATTCTCACCCCACACCTTCGTTACACTTTAGCTTTATTAGTATTTTAAATTCAAACTTATTTAACTGTCTTTCTTTTTCATTTTGATCAAAGGTCATTAAAATATTTCTCTTAGCCAATAGTCCTGTGTCTGTATTCCCACGCATACTAGAAGCACCGTCATTACATTCCTATCCAGCAATCCCTCTTCTGCATTCTTATTTACCTTAGATACCATTAGATCCATGTCTACTAGCGCATTTTGCAAACTGCTTTGGAAAGCATTTTTCGAACTTCTACTTTTAAATTATTTCCTGCTGTGCCAGTAATAATTCTTATCCCATCTAATCCAATAGGTATCCCACCCTCACCCCTTATATGGGAGCGCCTGAAATGTTTCCTTGATTATTGTGGCAATTATACCAGTTTACATGTTAACTAGATCTAGCTTACCAAAGAAAGGGTGTATTGTACCCATTTTGACCTATTAAGGAAAATTGAGTGGCACGTAGGTCTAATGCATAGCAAGAGAAAACAGAAATGTGATAGGAAATCTTCAAGTGGAGAACTTGTATATCTGTGCTAAATAGTGTTTTTAAATAGTGTTTTTCATTCCAAAACTGATCTCATCTAAGGAAGAATCACTAAAAAAAGTTAAAAAACAAAGCAGTGTATCTTGGATTAAAAAAAAAAATCAGATCAACCAGAAATGAAACTTTACAGTATTTTTAATTTGCTAGATTTCCTCCTCATTTTCCCTTCCTAGTTCAATATGAACACACCCTTGAATTCCTCTTTACTGTTCTGTGGCCTCTATTCTATCAGTGATAACCATAGAAGCTGAGAATCATAGAATCATTATGGTTGGGAGACACCTCAAAGCTCATCAAGTCCAACCATATAACCAATCCACCATGCCTGTTAAACCCACTAAACCATGTCTCGAAGTGCCACATCTAAACGTTTTTTGAACACCTCCAGGGATGGTGACTCCACCACCTCCCTGGGGAGCCCGTTCCAGTGCCTAACGACTTTTACAGTGAAGAAGTTCTTCCTAATATCCAACCTGAACCTCCCCTGGCGCAACTTGAGACGGTTTCCTCTTGTCCTATAATGCTGATTTCTTCTCTTGTTTAATGTCTGCATGCTCAATTTTAAAGTAAGACAGCCAAAGCTAGTTGTTTCTGTTTCTTTCAAAGCCCTTTTTCATTTATTTTTCTCTGTAGTTGTTGGCATTACTACTGTTCTTGGGTTCACACATATCTTTAGTTAAGGTATTTTTTCTGTACTATAGAACTAGGTATTCAAACTTTATAGAAAACTTGGCAACTTTTTCAACAATTTATTTCCAGTATCTAAATTTATCTAACTGCCTGACTCTTATTCTGATGTTTATCCACTGTTATTACTGCAGTTGCCTCTTAGCCTTATATAAATCTGTTCAAAATACTATTAATGTTATTTTCAAAACTTGCTATTTTCACCTTTTAAATTCTTCCATGAGTGGCATTATGAACTCACTGTATTTTACAGCATCAGGAATAAGCTTACCATTCTTATTTTGAATACTCTACAAAATTTTGATCCTAATTATTAAATAATAAATCTTACATCTTATCAGGCTTCCTAGCCCCTCTACTTTGCAAATGGTATTACTTTGACTCTTTGTTACTCAGTTTTCCACAGTTTCCTTATAATTGCTCCACAAGCTTTCTCAAATAGTTTTGTTGCCCTGCTTCATACTAAAGATTATCCAGTTCCTTAATATTATATGCTTGTCTATATCTTAAAAAATACATCTTACAACTCTGTCAAACAAAGTATGTGTAACTAATCCTTCCATTATTAGGGCATTTTATTGAAAGTGGGTTTTGGTAGAAATTGACTTTTGTCTAAAAAATACCCATAAACCATATTTTGCTTGTCCTAGAAATTTGCAGCCTTTCATCAAGAAACTGAACTCTTCCGAATCACCCAAATGTGAGTATTTCAGAATTTGAATGTCTGCTCATGACTGTCTAAGTAATCATTCTATACATTGAATAAGATACAGAGGGCTCTCAAGTTGGATGCAAAATGAATTTTTTTAACTGGAGTCTATTTGTTTTTCTCTCTTTTCCTCTTCACTGTTGGACAGTGGGCCACTGTCTTCAGGAGAAGGCCTCTACCTGCATAATCCTTTGGAGATGGTTGCCAGTTTTTAAGATCAAGCTACAGAGGAAGACAACTAAGAAACAACTATCAGTTTTGGAAGTTGATTCAAACAGTGTGAAGTAGTCTTTCGCTGACAAAGGTATGTTTAAGAGAAAGAAGGAGAAAGTACCAGAAGCAGAAAACTGGATACACAAGTGAGACGGGATCAGATCAGGAATCGTGAGCTACAGGGGCAGAGATCAAAAACACCGTAGGGGACTCTAATCTGAGATCAAAGAAGTGCTTCAAACTGCTGAGGAAACTGAGACAAGGGAAAGCATGTAGGTGTTTTATCTGGATTACTTACTCTAATGTAGAGGTTTTAGAGATTTGGTATCCTTACAGAGCCTGTCAGGCTGTTTGCTGTAGCTATCATTTGCCCTCAAGAAGTGAACTACCCCTCTTGTGTCTTCTTTTCTTTCTTTTTTGTTGTTTCTATGGGTAGTCAATCTTAGTCTGGCAATTGCAGTGCTGTGAGATTGTGTGGTCTTTGCTCTGTGAAGAGTAATGATGAAGACCGTGTTTCACCATATCCCGTGGTGGTGGATGGAAATGGAGTCATTAGATCTAGCACTATGGAAGGGACTTTAAACTTTAGTGTGGCAGGACCTAAAGAAAGCAGTCCGATGAATACCCTTTTCAGAAAGCAGTAGCAAATCTCATTTGTCTCTGTATGTTTGTGGTAGTCCTTTACACACAGGTCCCAATCTAGGTGGCTGCTACCCTGAGTGTTATTGTTATACTTTTTTCTGGGGCGGAAAAAGTAAAAAATAAAAAAAACCCCAAATCACCAAACCTGGGCATTTTGCTGGACAGCTTTAATTTCTCTGACACATTACTGAAGCAATATCCCAGAAAGCTCCAGGGGTGATGCAATGCTTTAATTTCCACTTTTCAAACAGAATTGAATGAGACTGTTCATTCTGCATGTCCTCCATCGTATTTGAAAACACATATTTAAAAAAAAAAAAAAATCAGATATAGTTTGTAACCATTCTTTCTATTTGCAGGAGAGATTTACTAGCCCCCAGGAATTTCAACATTCATTTCAGCAGCTGGTAGATATGAAAGAGTAAGAAACTTGTCAGAACAGGTGACATGAGGATGAAATTCCCTAAATCTGTTTTAACTTGTGGAATCACCTTTTGATTGATAGCAATCTCGCTGTGATTTGGAGAGAGGTTATATTTTGTAATACTTTCAGCCCCTATCCAGCAGCCATGATCTCCTGAGTCCTACCCAGGCTGTGAAACAGACTTGCTGTTAAGTCCTATTAAGCCATTTCCGTGTATGTTTCCAGATGTCAAGTCATATATCACTGGAATATTGTAAGACATAGATAATGTGTGTTTGCAAACTGTCCTGAAACTGCAGAGGGGCATATATATAATTGCTGTGCCTTATGGTACATGCCAGCTAGCAGGACGAGCTTAAATAATTGTAAGTTTTGGAACACGTAACTAGAAAAAAATAAGAGCCTCTATTTTCACAGAAATAGCAGCATGACTTTCTAGGAAAGAGATTAATTTTCTTTACTATTGATCTAATCGGCAAGACATTTCTGCCTTGAAAAAACTATCTAAAACCAACAGCGTTATGCTGTATTCTGTCTACTAATAATTCAGATAGTCTTTTGTGATTTCATTGAGAAGTATTTATTTGAATAGAAAAAATCATACATCTAATAAGCCACATATCAGTCCAATTGCATTAAAGAACTTGCATGTCACAGTTTAATATTTCACATGCAACCACTAACACGCTGCAGCATTTCATTTTGGTGTGGCGTGACACTATTGCACTTTTAAGGGAACTCTTTTAGCAATGTCCTAGAAAATGCTGGAAAATCTTCAAATATTTAAGGCCACATCATGATGCTTTGAAAATTTTTTGTTAACTGCTAAGTTTGTAACCATGCAGATAAGCATGCACATTTTTATAAAAGTTTTCTCTTCCTTTTTGTTCCATTTATCACTTGTAATATAAAAATTTATAATAGGAATTATAACTGCTTTCTGTTATGACTTCTTTCTTTTTCTTTGTATCCCATGTTACACTGCAACCGTGTGGAGCAAGGCTCTTTACTAGAAATTCCAAACCAACACAAATGTATATCCCTAACACTGAAGTTCGCTATATCAACACTAAAAAACAACAGTACTGAACTGTTTCCAAAACAGTTTGTTAACTACAGCCAGAAATATACCTAGTATCCAAAAATTACAGCTACGTGTCTGAAAGAATGCAAAAATCTTTGGAAGCATGTATGAAAGAGTTTATTATGATTATCAGATTATTAAACTATCATCATTAAATATATTAAATGCTTTGAGTAAATCACTTTTCAAAATTATGTTGAATAGGCGATGGCATAATGTTTCAAAGATATTCCAGGAGAAATTAACTGCTTCACACATTTATATCAAGCTTCTGGACTAAGATCAGAAGTGAAATAAAGATCAGAGGCTTCCATAGTTTAATTCTGTTAAGATATTTATCTTCTAGCAATAGATTCAGATCTCTCAGGGCATTCTGGAAAAAGTTCTCTACAAGTATACCATTCTCACATTTAAAGCATTACTGGATGTACTTTTACGTGAATTTGACAGTCTTGATGTATTGCAGGCAAGTCAAATGGTTGTTGAACAGGACAATATCTGAAGTATTGATTGTCTAAATTACCCTAAAGGTTAACTATCATAATCACTCCTTATTCAGAACGTATTAGTGCAGAAACACCCTGCAGATTTGGGCCTTCCTTAAATACCTTTACCCCATTCTACAGAAACAGTAAGGAGTAGAAATCAACTCTTTAATGATCAAATCCTTTGTCTGATTTGACAGGCTGTTATTGCAAAATCTTTGTGAGGTGTGAATGGGTAGCTGTTCAGAATGAGATGCCATTAATGTTTTGCAAAACAGAGATTATTAGGGTGCTAATCTATATGTCTTCCTTTTATAGGTAGCATCTCATATACTGAGGAACGCTGCTGATTACTGAGTTTTCAGTCTGATGTCTGCAGAAGTACGTCATTTGTTAGTAGAGGGAACATGCGTAATTGTTTGGACGTCTAAATTTGAGTCAGTAGAAAATTACATGTAAAGTTGATAATTAAATATCTTTTTAAGCTTAATTTTTATTATTATTTTTAGATGACAATGTTAGGTTTGTATTATATACATGTGTTTAAAGCTATAGACTTACCCTTTGATATCACAACGATTCTCTTGCTGTGAAAACATTTTATGTAGAGTGTTGTCACCATTATAATTTTCTTTGGATAACTATTGAAATAATAAAACATGTAAACCCAAAATATAGTATAAATTTACATATGTAACATGTGGTTTCATTAATTAGCTGAAATGGAGAACAGTAAGAAAATATACCTTTCTTCTTTAATCACCTGTTGGCACTTTCCTCTCTTTTAACATTTTCTGCTTTAAACTTGTCTGTTCCTTATCCCTTCTGTGTTGTACTTTCCTTATATTTTATTCAAGTGTCTTCTCTTGCACAGTGCAGCTTCTCAGCTGCAAATTCTTCTCCTATTCTGCAATGGCTTCTAAAATCCCACTTGTTCTTTATTATACTGAGAAATCAGGAAACATCAGGTCAAGATATCTAGTCCAAATTTAGTTTATCCTCCCTTCCTCCTCTATGAATATATATTAGATGATATAGTCTTTAATTAGCTGTTTAAATAGCTTTTTTTTTTTCCATATTTTTTGTCTTCCTTCTGAGTGTAGGATGGCTGATATCTCTAAAAGTGGCCACCCAGTATTTTATTCAGTATATATTTCATTACAGTAAATGAGACTACTTCTATGCTCACTTCTAGAAAAGAACTCAAGGTTATAAAACTTGATTTATGTACATGCCTAAGCCTGATATCCTAGAAATTTCCCTCAGGTGCTAAAAAAATCCTGGAGTCCCAAAGCTACCTCAGGGCACTCTCTACAGAGCACGGTGGTTTTCAGTGCTCCTGAAGGAACTCTCATGCTTTTATTCTGTAGGGCATATTTACTACAGCTGCTTCCACAGACACAGCTGCTCCTGTCCCAAAGGAAGCAAAGCCAGGAGACTGTGTAACTAACTGTACCACCAAACCTGATCAGCCCTGCTGCAAGGTAGAGTTTGTTACCCAAGATCTCAGCCTTTTTCACAAGGTCACATGGCTCTTGGGTAGCTCGAGGCAGTTCACGTTGTGTTTGCATCAGTTGAGGAACAAGATAGCTTCTGAATGCCAGCGCTGTATTGTGCAAGTATGAACTTTGAGAGCTGTCTTTCCTGTGTGGATCTAGCAATTCAAATGAGCCTGGTTTGGTGCCCAAGTGCTCAGTTTCTTCTGTTTTGAAAATGTAACTCTTTTTCTCCCTCCTGATTGGAGAGGCAGATGTGATCCCTTCCATCATGAATTATCCTATGATCCTTTGCCTTCTATTACTACTAATTCTGGAGAAGGGGAAAGATTTGGAGTATGCCCTTTAGCTTCAGGTTTTCTGAAGGCTTCTCCTTCAGGAGAAAGAGTTTTTAGACACCAGTCTAGAACACCTAATTTTCCCTGTGCATTGTTTGGGGATACTGAACACAAATTGACCTGCATCACAGAAGCTGCAAGTAAAGCATCACACACAGTAAGCAGACATTTGCAGAGAAACATGTATCCTTCTAACAATACACAAACTATGTTGCTTGGTCTGTCCAGCTATTTCTTAGAGCATGCGTATTTTTCTGATATTTCTGTCCAGTAACTTTCTGAAACTGATCCATGTACTGTAAAAGAAACACAATAATTCATGACCCAGCAAAGGAAACTCACAATTTTCAATGAAAACAGGTCTAACATGTTTTGCACAATTAATGCAAATATTTCAGTCTATCATGCCTTCGTATTATGTTTGTGAAAAACACTGGTCAGATGCATTATGAAATCCAAATTCTAAAATGGTATCTAGAGAAAAAAAATCTTTGTATTGATTGTGGGGAAATAGGGAGAGTAAGATACTCTCATTTTACTGGAACATGTTATGCCCAGGTTTTGCTGGAGAACTCTGGATTCTTATTTCAAGAGCCACTCTAAAGGTGTCTTTTAAAGAATTTTAGAAGAAAAAGCATAGAAATCCTCTCAGAAAGTTTCTGCGAGATGAACTTTCAGAACACAAAAAGGTCAAACATCTTAAGTAATGTTGTGGACCCACCCTCTGTTTCCACAGGACATGTTCTCATTCAGGAAGTCTGGTGCTAATTACTTTGAATCAAAGAGCCGGACAAGCATATCCTTCCAGTTTGGAAGATATGCATCTGGGGTCGGGGGTTAAGAAGGAATTCTGCTAATGCTCAGGTAACTGCTACATGGGAAAATATTACAACTCATTATTCTCTTTAGCAAAAGTTATTACTCACACAAATAAATGGAGAACAAATGGATGAGATGGAATGACCCTTTAACTCTTCATCTTCTTTTTCCACATATTTGTCTACAAAATTTTTCTGGGGTGCTGGATGCTGTAGCATAGGAAGAAAAAAAAACCAACAAAAAAAAAAAAGGAAAAAATTGCTTTTTAGGTATGTTTGCTGGTGATTTGAATGAAATTGAGTTACTCTGCCAAGTGAAAAAATGTGGTAGGGATCATGCAGCTAGTCTTTAGGAATTCCACTTTGAGAGGCTGAAGGATGAGTCCTATATTATTCTCAGGTTGTCTCTCTGTATTTTTATTTTTTGTTGATAAGTCTTCAAATGAACAAAGGAACATTTCATTCTCCAATACTATCAAACGGTTGAAGTTTTTCCTGTAAGATCTTTCCTACATAGCCAGACAGTCAAAAATTGTATAATTTCACATCAGATTTATTACAACATCTTTTTTTCTGACATTGACTAATATAAATCTGTGTGTTTGTATAAATACTGCTTGCACCTTTTGGGTCCTGCTGTAAAGATTACGCCCCTGCCCATGTCACACATTGCTTAGTAGCCTGAAACCCACTCTACTCTCACCAAAACAAGGTATTTGGTTTTACTTTCAAAACTACCATTGATTTTATCCCATTCTTCACCTTTCATTAAGAGAAAACATCATTTGCCACTTTCAGTCAGCCAATACTACAGCTTTTTCTCCCATTTAGAATCATAGAATCATAGAAAATCTCGAGTTGGAAGGGACCCATAAGGATCATCGAGCCCAAGTCCCTGCTCCTTGCAGAACTACCTAAAACTAAACCATATGACTAAGAGCATTGTCCAGACGCTCCTTGAGCTCTGACAGGCTGGGTGCTGTGACCGCTTCCCTGGGGAACCTGTTCCAGTGACCGACCACGCTCTCCATGAAGAACCTTTTCCTAGTGCCCAGTCTGAACTTCCCATGACGCAGCTTCATCCCCTTTCCTTGTGTCCTATCGCTGGTCACCAGAGAGGGGAGATCAGCTCCTCCCCCTCCGCTGCCCCCCTTGAGGAAGTTGTCTACTGCGATGAGGGCACCCCTCAGCCCTCTCTACTCCAAGCTGAACAAACCAAATGACCTCAGCTGCTCCTCGTAAGTCTTGCCCTTGAGGCCTTTCTCCATCTTGGTAGCCCTTCCCCTGGACACACTCCAAGAGTCTGATGTCCTTCTTCTATTGAGGCGCCCAAAACTGCACTCAGTACTCAAGGTGGGGCAGCACCGGTGCAGTGCAGAGTGGGACAATCTCCTGCCTCGACCGACTGGCTGTGCTGTGCTTGATGCACCCCGGGACACAGCTGGCTCTTCTTGCTGCCAGGGCACCCTGTTGACTCGTATTCAACTGGCCACCAACCCAAAGCCCCAAATCTCTTTCCACAGAGCTGATCTCCAGCCTCTCATCCCCCAATTTTTATGTATAACCAGAATTATCCCATCCCAGGTGCAGAATCTGGTACTTGCTCTTGTTAAATTTCATATGGTTGGTGATTTCCCAGCTCCCTAGTCTATCCAGCTCTCTCTGTAAGGCCTCTCTGCCTTCAAGGGAGTCCACAGCTCCTCCCAGTTTAGTGTCATCAGCAAACTCTACTTAATGTGCATTTGAATCCTGCATCCAGATCATTTGTAAAAACATTAAAGAGCAGGGTTTTTTTACTAGGTTTTAAACAAGAATGCTTGTGGTTTCTCCCATATGTAGTTCCCCGAAAAATCCCCCAAGTAATTTAATTGTTCTCTTTAATGTTTTTCTTTCAAATTCTCATTTGTGATGATGGCTTCAAAACTTGGCAGTAGTGGAGACACTATTACACTTACTAATATTGCATGACCTTATACTCCTACACTTGCTGTATCCATTTGTTGTATCTTACGTTTATACCACAAACTCCCTTGAGACAGGGGCTCTTGTATGTTTGTGAAGCCCCTAGTGAACTGAAATGTATTCTGATGTCACCGTAGGCCCTGGAAGTTACCATATTACAGTAGTAGTACAGCAATAGTAACTTGAACCTTTGTGGTCAAGAAAATGTGCAACGTACAGTTTTGCCAAGAGTAGAGCTTTCGCAAGTTGCTAAGTATCACTTAAATACAAAGTGTCTGCAGAAAAAGAGCACAATCCATTCTCTGTATCCATAGTGGATAGAAGAAAAAATGATCCTTCTTGTAAGCAGCAAGAAAAGGTCTGGTTTGAGTTTAGGGAAACATTTTTATCACTAAGGAGAGTGAAATGTTGGGGTAGCAAAAATTCTGCATTCTCAAAACTATGTAAGGAGTGGTTAGAAAAAGATCAGTTAGAGGTGTCAGAAAATGGGCTTTGGCCTCTCATGAGCCCTTCCTATTCTTACATTTCACAGATAGGTACATATATGACAGCGTTAGTGTGACATGGTTCCAGATTTCAAAACATCAGGAAAAAACCCATGATTTTTTTTAAAAAGGGGTATTTAAGAAGAAAAATAATGATGAATCAAGCTAACTTCAGAGTCAATAAATGTTATGTAAAAAATTATTAATTTGAGGTATAACATTTTTGTGGTCTTTATTATGTTTTAATTAAGGAGTGTCGTTATTTTTAATGTTTTTATGTTCAGTCATATAGAGAGGTCTGAAAGACTCTATTTGAACAAAGTCCTTCTTTTTCTTCCTATATGTCTCAATTTTCAAGCCAAATCCCCTGTTTTTTCATTAGATATTTGTCAGTCTCAGAGAAGGAAAATGGAAGTTTTACAAGCTCTAACTAAAGGAGCAGAAGCACAGAAAACTTTTACATAGATGTGTTTGTTTCGGCGACTTTTGTTTAAATAAGCTGTAAGCAAAACAAAAATGAAAGGCTTGGGTTTATGGACTCATCTCTCTTTGCTTTGAACATCTGAAGCTTCACAGAACAGATAGAAAAATGCCTAAAAGGATGAGAAGATTAGTTTGGTGAGAGTCATGTCAGAAGATGAAGAAACCACTTCCATTTGTGAAGATCAGTGTAAAAGCTAATATTAAATTCTTGGAACTTTGGCTACGTCAGCTGTCTGCAATAGCCAAAGTGATGTGGATGGAATTAGTCAATGCAATTAAATGTAATTCCTAGGCTGCTCTACTGTAGGCACTGAGTTGTTGTATCTTTGGACAGCAGTGACTCAGTGGAACAGAAATGTGGTCTTGATAACCGACCTTTTCTTGTATTTTCTTAGCTAAACTGGGGGCAAACTTGGCATAGCTGTTTTTCTGAATCAAACATTTTCACTGAACTGAATAAAAATGTCTTCCACTTTCTGCTAACCAAATTTCAATCAGCAGATATTTTAATTTCTTAAACATACCCTTTTGCTCATCTTCTGAATGTTCCCGAATCCATAGTATCTTCATTTTTCTTGTGAAAGGGCAACATAGAGATAAAAGTATTTTTTTTGTAAATAAAAAAGAAGAAATTTATCACAGTTCTATTTGTGTCATGTTCATACAACACTGTCTGTGATCCACATTAAACTACTATAAGCTGGCACTGAGACCGTGGGAGAAGAAAATAAAAAATGGAAGTATGTTAATGATTTTTGTTTGATCTAGAAAGCTTTTACAATTACAGTTCCTATCACCACTTTCTTAATGAAGGGTAAATGACAGTGTCAGCATTGCAATTGTGATGTTTTTAGGGGGTTTATGTTTTAAAAACAACTGTCAAAGGATAATTCAAATAGATTTTTCTACAGTTTGTTGTATGTTCTTTATCTGTTGTATGTCAATTCTGAACAGGTTTAGACAATACCGATGTCCTTATATTAGCTATTTAGCTATTCTGTTTCCATCACCACTGACAACTAAGAGCTTAGACAGTATCTACATCTCACTAGCCTCCACTGGCTCCCTGGTCCATTTGGAGAAATAAAGAAAGAAAGAAAGTCTCACTTTAGTACAGCTCTATTTCATTTAAGCGTGGGCACACCTCACCAAGGCAGTGTGGGCAGAGACCTTCTGGTGTTGGCTAAGTAACAATAAGAATCTTTAAAAGTTGAAATTATCCTTTTTTTTATTATTATTGCTAGAAAGGTAGAAAGGTTGAAAAAAGGCAGAAGGGTTGAAAAAAAGCAAAGGTATTAAATACTTTGCAAAATGTTAGTTTAAAGCTTGTACCTGGCATTGTTTTTTATTTATTCTATCATATCCATTGTAATTATTTGCGGAATAATACATATATAACTTAAATAAATTAATCCATAAATTTGGCTTATGATGCAATATTACTAAGCAGGTGCAAAATTTGTAGTTTCTGCTGGGGAGGTGCCAAACCCAGTAGCTCAACAGAGGTAAGGCTGCCACAGTTCCATGCCCCCAGGTCCCACCAGAGAGTGAGGCAGAGCATGTATTCCCAGTAGGCACACATACAACACCACAAATACACACGTACACACAGCCAGCCACAGACCTAACACAGACAGACGTGCTCAGCACTCGCACAAACAGGACCAATGACCTCATCCAGTTGCCATCTCTGGCTGAGCAGGGTGGAGGTCTGCTAGTGGGAATATACATACAAGGTGGATCCACCTAGCAGCTGGATTCAGACATTCAGTCGGCTCAGTAGTGACCCCTGGGTCCCAGTCTCCCCAGCTGCTGGCATCTGGACATGCGACCCCCTGAGCCTGCAGCCCCACTCCAGTTGCTGCTACAGATACACATGCACAAGCACGCACACCCTCCAGCTGATCTTGCCCTTGGAGTTCCCCAGGCCCTATGGTCCCTCTGACAGCAGGGACTTCCCATGTCCCTTCTGTAGCCAGGTCCTCCTGTGGTCTCACCCTTGGAGGCACACACACCCGCCTTGCTCCCAGGCCACTTCACCTACTTGCTGGCAAGTCCAATGTGATCCCTGCTAGTGCGCACCCACAATTGCTCCAGACACTGCACCACTGGCACATGGACCTCTGACCCCTGGTCCCACTCCAGAGGCTGGTGCTTGCTTTCACTCAGGTCTCTCCAGATGCTGTCACCCAGGTACATCGACCCTTTGTGCAGAGCATGACCAGGGAAGACCACTGACCACACACTGTTCATGCTCTGCCAGCCCAGTTACCACTTTATCCCTTTATTTTTCCTATGCTTCTTCCTCCCCAAACCACGTTGTT
>NW_009636513.1:36668-52397 GCF_000690535.1 Cariama cristata | reverse complement strand
TCCCTACCTTAGATTCCACCCCTAAACATCCCATAAAAAGTCTTGTGCAATCTCAAAATGCTCTTCCCCTGCATCCCGTAGTGTGCCCCAGAAACCTAGGCAGTAACCATCCTGAAACTCCAGAGTTGCTTCTGTTGGCTCATTTTGATGGGTTTCACACCTGGACACTGAGACTGACCATCTCCTGGGAAAGCCCTGGGAGGGACCCAGACAGGGTGTCCATTCCCCTGAGTTCGTCGTTGGGTTTCCTCTTCCTACCATCGTATCTCTGTGCTCCTCTGTGTTTGTGTATATGGGCCTTTGATGGGCTGAGCTGTCCTGTGATGAGTCCATGAGTGGCCGGGGCCGGGCAGGATTTGGGTTCAATTCCTACCTGCCATTCTTCCTCTGTGTTCCTTGGTGTCTCTGGAGAACAGCATTTTATCACATGATCTAACAGCTTTGTTGCTGTTTTTACATTAGTGGGTATAGCTATTAGTGGAGGAGTACAATGGACTTCAACAGTCTTTAATATTCATTGACTCACAATGGTTTTGTTAAGAACAGAATAGAGAAAACTGAATTTTCCCATCTCAAATGTAGGGATTTGGGAAAGTAGATTGTTGGACCTGGCTGAAAAAAGTAACTTGGTGATAACTAAACTAAGCAAATCCTTGCCAATGCATGTAAGAAACCGAGGACCAAGTGCTGAAAGGCATCAAACTTCAACAGTAGTGAGCGGCAAGCTATGGGAGAAGGCTCTCAAGACAGTGGACGCTCCCATTACTGAGTCCCCAAAAGGTGATTCCCTATCATGTAATATATGATTTAATGGTGGAATTTTAAATGTGATATTCTAAGTGCAAATAAAATCTAGGTGTACAGGAAGTAAACAGAAAAGGATATGAAAACTCCTTAGTGAAAAAAAGAAGGTAACCTGAGTAACCATGCTAATTTATTTGAAATTAGTTCACTTTAATTCATTCATTTTAGTATTTCATTATCTTAATATTTTGTATAGGGTCTCACTATTTTTCAAATACTAAACATCAACCTACTAAAATGAGTTCAGAAAATGAATCAGACATGAATCTTTGTGTTAATAGGTAGCTCATTTTGACTTCCATGAGCCATTTGTTCCAAGAAAATAAGTGTTATTAATTTTAGTTGAGCAAATCTGACATATTTCAGAATAGATTAGCATATCATGATGATACTAGGATTACACGTAATAGAGCTTCTTCTGTTTGTATCTCTACTTTTTAAAGAATAACACAGTGAAAAAAACTAATCTGCATGAGTGATACTTGCTATGCTAGTTCAAATATTTTGATTAGTTTTTGTTTGTTTAATTCATTAATACTTTGGAGGTAGGAGTTAGAAAATTTTGTGCAATTAATGAGGAACAGAACTGACCTGATTATAATCTTAAAGTCAGATATACTGCCTAGAGCAGTGGATGTTGGAGTGTTTGGTTAATACTACATGACTTTTATCTTGTATGAAGGAGCGAAGTCCCTGCTGGTATGTATTCTGTCTTAGTGTATGAACCATATGTGGGTGTAAGTCCTGCTGAGAATATGGCAGTATGGTTAAAATCCTGAACCTCATATTTTATTTAAAAGAAAGTGAGCCTACATAGTGTGGTGTGAAATCAGGACGGCTTCTGAGCCAGGCTCTTTTTTCCAACACCCATGGTTCAATTGGGTGGGATACCTCTAGGTTGCTCAGATGGAGGCAACAATTTAGTGCAAAGCCCTGGTGCCTGTGTCACTGAACAGAGTTGTCATCATGACTAAATGCGGCTGTTGCATGAGGCAATGCTGCTAGGATGGTGTGTCTGGTAGTCAGCATTTTCCCGAGGGAATGAACAAGGCCCGTCGCACACTGCATCTCTGGGATGCAGTTAAGCATAATTAATATGCACTGAATGTGATACGTTAGAAAAGTGAGGAATGTTCAAGGAAACAACTGTCTACTGGACATGGAGTCTGGAATGTAGGATACCAGATACAGTGGATTTTAGCCCAAGATATCACCAGAGTGATTATTTTGTTTGTAAGACAGACATGTGGTGGATCTGTTCTTGTGTCTTCCAACATTAATGCTCTTGTAATCTCCTGTTTCAGTAAACTTGGTTTTATTTATCTACACATGCAATGCTTTTAAGAGAGAATTCATGGCTTTCTTAGTCATTCAAAAGAGAGGTGTGTGTTTTCCCAGATTTCTGGGTAGGGCTTTAGCCACTGTTTCTGTTGATTTCAGTCCAACCCTAGATATTTAAACCCGCCTTTGTTACCACCATCAGCATCTGGCAAGAAAAGCAGAAGTTACACACTTGTGAAAATGAATGAGCAAACGAACATTAAAATTCCAAAGGCAATTATTAGATGTCCTCAAGGAGTATAGCAAGAATAGTAACAAGTCCAGTGATGCCGTGTTTTATTAATAGTCTTATATCTGTTTCATGATACTTCAGAAATTAAATGCGTTGGCGCTTCACCTTTTATTCAGCTAATCATCCTTTGTAAAGAATCCATTTTGCTATCCAGCCAAACTGCTGAGCAATCATTCATCAGAGTCTCACTCATGAACAATTTATTATTTTACCTGTGGCAGCACTGTAAAATAACAAATTATTTTAAAAATAGTCTTGATCTTTGCTAAGTCTGTGTTAGCCCCCATTATAAGCTTGTCAGCTATGAACAGAAACTGTGGCTGCTCAGTGTATGGCCATAGCTCTGGAGCTAGCATTCACTCAACATCAGTCAGACACACCTATGGTCTAGTTTGTATTTAGAAGAGCTGTTTGCTTGTTGAGAAATTATAAAATTGGGTTCCACATAAAATGTTTATGTCAAATAGACATATAAGGACAATGGAAGTTTTCCTCTGGGAAACAGATAAAGATCAGATGTCCACACTGATGTTTTATGAAATCTGGTGATCTGTTCATGAACTTGATGATACACCTGAAGACCTTGACAAGAGCAAACGGAATAATTCTTCATTCTTGTCCTCATATGAAATCTCAGCTGATAGTCTGTCCCAAGAGAGGTCTCAAGCATAGATTTCAGTTTTTCTCTTCACTGTATATTCCCCATAGTTAGGGGAGTTGTTAGGAAGCAGAGGAAAAGATATTACTAGTAAGCTGCTTGTACGTAGTCCTGTGCCTAGGGCTTGGACATTGCAACAAAGAACTGCAGTCATTATCTACCTGAGCTAGAGGCATGGAAGGAAGTGACTTGTCTGAAACTTAGACCAAGACTGAGATTGTGATAATGAGTTATGGAAACAGATGCAGGAAGAGGAAACAGAAGATGACTGAGAATACAAGTCTGCCATTGCTTGCTAAAATTAATGAAAATGGGAATTTAAGACAATTTTAGGCTTCCTAACTTCTTATTGTATGAGTTACCCAGTAAGCTGATTATGCTCTGTGTTTGGTTAGTATGCTGCCATCTTTTGAAAGCAGCTCTTTTTGCTACTGTTTTCTATTCTTTTGCTACTTGGAAATTAGAGTATTGCACTGAGCTGATATAGGCAGTCAGGGACTGAAATTGATAATGAATGCAGCAGTCAATTTAGTGAGCTATCGAACGGTGGGAGACAGGCTGCATCTCATCTTCTAAGGTCTGCACTGGTTGCTTAATTGCTTCCAGAAGCTGTTTAGGATGTTATAAATCATGTAAGCCTACAAAATATTGTATTATCCAATGTTATATTACCACAGCTGCTGCTAGCAGAGAACTCAATAGTGATTTCTTTGCACTCTCCCCTCCCTTTCTCCTTCTCTTTTCCCTTCTCCCTGTACACACACATGCAATCGGATGTGTTCTGTACAAACGCTCTAGGACTGTACGCATTACCTCCAGCACCATCTGAGTCTGAAACTGCCTGAGTACAATAACCTACATTTCAGTTTGCAAAAGACATCATTTTGAGAGGGCAGAAAAAGTGTTGGAAACTGCATCCCACAAAGATGAGAGGTTGGAAAGGAGTGTCTCTATATTTCCTGTTTGCTGAGTTTCCAATTAAGTTAATGTTGTCGTTATTTTATGTATTGTGTTACTAATAGTTAGGTTACTTACAGCTTTGTATAAGTGTATATAATTATTTATATTAAGTAAGCATGTCTTATATTCTAGTTATAATGGCAATGTATAATGCCATTCATCCTTAAGTATTTACCTTGAGCTCTAGACCTGGTGGAATGAATTCTCATAGTTGAAGAATAAATAATGTTAAATGTAAGTTTCATAGTTTGTACTAAATTATAATTGCCAGTCATTTACTACTTCTATAAAAAAAGTACAAAGTATTTTGTATTTGAATTTCTCTAGTTGAATTTATTAGGCACAAGAACTACATGGATATCATTGTAGATGAAACAAATGACATAATCAATGAGAATCATTCACTCTTTTTCTTTACTAGAAAATGTTTTTACAGACCATGGAAATATTTGATAGTAGAACACATTATATTTAAAAAAACAGAAGACTATTATGATAATTACAACATAAAACATATATCCAAAAGGAGGACCATGGCATTAGACAGAATTTTCATTCTCATTCCTTCTACATGTTAACATTCCTTTCCTGTTGTTTGATGGTATATATTACCATTTTATATTTTATAACAATATTACATTAAAGGAGCAATGAAAATTACAAATACAAAAAGTTAATGAAGTTAACTTCTTACAGGTTAATTTATTTCCTATGTCAAAATGTTTGTGGAATAGCTATGGCAATTTTTACAGTGGAATACATCTCACCTAATAGTGCTTAAAAATTAGTGACGTACTCTAGGTAAGACATCTAGCTTCCTCTGCAGTTAATGGAAAGGGATGAGGAATTTCAGCACACTCACTTGAGACATATTTTAACACCTGAAATTAAGTAAGATGAATTGATATTTCTGGATTGATATTTAGGGCTATAAAAAACTTTGCATGTGTTAATCTATGTTGCTGTTGCAGCACGGCAGCAGTTTTATGACTATACAGCTACCTAACTGAGGAAATAGTTTTTGCATTTGGATTGGATTCCAATCTGTCAAAAACCTATGAATTCCTTTGGTGAGGTCTTGGTTTTGTAGTTTGTTTGTTTCAATGTCCTTATGAGATTTCCGCTAGTGTTCTCAATGTGATTTGAAGGGTAAGGATTAAAAACCAGATTTGAAAGCCCATATTTATTATTTATTTGATTTTTTCTTTTTTTTTTTTTAACAATCAACGACCAGTGAAAGATACTATTTTTGTTTACATAATTTATAGGAAAGATTACAAAAATGAACAATCCTATAATTTCTACTTGCTTGTAAAATGTTTTTAAAAGCATCATAGTGGAAAGGAATATCATAATAGTTTCAACTGCAATTGGATACACCACAAGGCAAATATATCTTTAGGAACATTCAATATGATGGTTTGTCTTTAGTGTGTTGAAATTATTTTCTTCCAGTTCTTATTGAGATATCCTTTAATACTACCAATCTCCCAAAAATGCGTAGTAATAGTAAGGCACAAATATTTTTTTAGGAGTTACAGATGGGTGAGCATAAGAAAATATTGCAAATACATTGGAGTTACTAAACTTTCCAAGGCTTAAATATTTTAAACATAGAAGAATGAAGTTATAATTATGATAGTGAGCAATAAACATGTATCATTTTCTGTATCTCACATAGTTTGGAAAGATAAAAAGGTAGCAGAACATTGGATGTATCACATTATACTAATTTTTTATAGCTGACAGCTGCTCTCCAAAGGACAGTTGTGTGTGCATTCTGTTGTAACAGTGATGGAAGCATGGTATAATGATACAAAAACATATTACATGATACCAGAGTTCTGAAGAAAGTATACATAAAAAATGGAATGCTTACCTTCAGTTAGTAATGCACCTTTCTATAACATGCTTTGCTAGCATGCAAAATGTGTAAGTATGAAATGCTATAGTAGACAGAGCACAGGAAATGTCTAACTAATGGTTAATGGCAGTGTGTTCTGCTCCTGAATCTACCACTTAACATTCTCTTTTATAGACTTGTTTAAAAAATGATGGTATGGAAAGAATTTAATTCCAAGTTGGACATTAGAAACATCATGGACCCAGACTAAATTCTTAGCTTTATACACCATCAAATACACTGACCGAGCTGCTACATTTCAAATATGGTTATGAATTATGCAGTTATGCTCTGGTTTCTACTGTTTAGCTATATAACAAAATTCTTATAGAAAGAAAGAAAATTATTTGAAATTGTGCCATTTGAACAGTTTCCAAATATATCTCCAGCTGTGGGGTTCTTCGTTATGGAAACATACATTTTCTTCTGTGTATTGCTGACTCTACTTTAAAACCAAATGGCTGAACTCTTATTTGAGCATGAAGCTTATTTTGAACTTTTAAAAGATACAGCTATGTGTTGGGTAAGTAGTTATGCTTCAAACTCAAACTGTGGCATGGGAAAATACTTTTTTCAATATAGCAGATGCCTTTCAATGTCTTCAGGGGAAGTTAAATGATTTTACTGACATCAAAAGAATGTAATTAAATGCCTATGATGGCTAAACAAAATACTAGCAAGTAGAGGCTTCTTCACATTACATTAGGTAACTACTATCACAAATGGGTTAGGCATTTCCTCTGACAGCTCATATATGAAATTTGATTTGAATTAATTAAAATTCGTGGTGAAAATAGCATGTACATTTATTCCACATCAGAAAAATGAAAATAATTAACAATTTATCTCTAAGTGTGGGCTTGCTACTTTGAGCAGCTTTCTAGTATAAAAGGTGTTACCTGTCTACTCAGAAGTGTACTGTAATTGAAAACACAAATAAAAATACAGAAGAGAATGTCATATGGCTAACCACTACAAAAGCCTGCTATACAAGAATCCTCAGTATTGATTTTAAGTACAGAAGAACTTTAGGAGCCAAAATTTGTTTGACTAAAATTCTGGGGCCTGAAATTTTGATTCCTCAACTAATGGTAGGTGTATTTTCCATCTTTTCCAATTTATTTGATCCTCTAATAACCATATTCTGTATGTCTTTTAATTTCCAGTTTGTCTCTAAATGTACCTCTCGGAGATCCACTCTGTGGGTACCTAACATGGGATGTGAGATGCACCAACTTCTCCTTACTACTCCCAACTAAAGAGAAGGACTATGTGTAAGAGAAATTGTTCAGATGTCTAGCTTTTAGGTGGCTGAAGTTACAGAAGACTGGCATTGTTTTAATATGATTGGAAAATGTACATCATGTCTATGACAATTATTTGATCAGCTAGCAACTGCCACAGGTTAACAGAGAACTCTGTATTAGCATGGTATCTTCATTGAAGAGCTAATAAAATTTCATCTAATACATGAAGTTACTTTCCCAAATTACTTTTTTGATTTTTCCAGTCTTTAAAGTTCAGATATTATTCTGTTATTAAGTCCCCAAGACACCATAAGAATATAAGACTTTAACAGTTTTCTGCCTCTGACAATAGCCAGAAGATATTTAGAGAAAAACTATATATGGAGTAGTTGGATGCAAATTCTTTCTCCCTGTCTTCCTCACCTCCTCTCCTTCCAAGGCATCTACCAGTAAGTAGGTTAGGGATTTCCATTTAGCTGAATCAGAGGGTTCTGATTATGTAAAAATTATTTTGCTTTGCATAATAAATCATGTTACCTAGTACTGTTTGATGAGATTCAGAATGAAACCAATTCCTTGGTTTTGAATGCTTTGAGAACAATACAGATATGTAGATCTGTATCTACTCTATACTAAAGACAATGCACTCCTTATTTCCCACAAGTAAGAGTAGTGGTTTATATGTTTTTCCATGAAGTAGAGGCAAAGATATAAAATGGTGGCTGAAAAGAAGATGCATGTTGTGAAACAGGAGATAACATTAACCAAGATATTCATGTGCATTTAGAAAGTGCTAAGGGTATGCTTTTGTGCATGCTGTGAAAGACATACTTTCTTGCATCCTTCTTATGTTACAACATAAGATTTCAGCTGTACATTATACCAACATCCCCTTCAGTTTACTCCCAGGTTAAATACAGAAAATATATAGAGTGTAGTCTTTGAATAGCAAAGCCAAAGCCCGGGGAAATAATGACTACTATAATAATATATCATGGACAAAATTGCAGGCCAAGTCCTGCCAAATATCTCCATTTCAGCTGGCAGACCACATAACAGGAAAAGTTTTATGCTTCAGTTGTATGCAGCAAGTTCTGTCTGGATTATGGTAATAGGGGAACACTAGCGTATCCCACTTTAATGCCAACTTCAAAATGAGATTGCTAGTGTGATTGGTTTTATGGGAAGAGTCACAAGCCTACATGCATATTACTGAGATTGTTTACGGCAAGGACTCATGAATTCTGACATGAAAGCAAAGAAATCCTCATTCGCATGAATATTTAAAGTCACTTTAACATGTCAACATTAACATCACATTGAAAAGATCAGTGTTATGGGAATAACCATCTTTAAATTGTTAGCTTTGGATGTTACCAAAAGGTGTGTGTGCTCAGACATTTTTCTGATCAATAAAAAAAAAGACCTAGTAGAAAGCCAGTAGCCAAGCAAAAATGACCGTTTAGAGAAGAAGCAGTTGTTTTGTCTTTTGTAATCATTATTTACTCTCTAAATCCTGAAAACAAAATTCTATAGTAGCTCACAGAAGTGAATCTGGACCATCTGGGCCCTCATCATGTCAGCAGAAAAAATTTGTATGTATAACATTCAGTGAAAGGGAATATTCTATGTGCTATGTTCAATGTCGGCCAGCCTGTGGCTTACAGGACACAGAAAATAGACTTCAGCCAAGTGACATAAATATTAAAGAACTGTCCTAGGACCAGGAAACCAAGCAGTTTGTGTCAACAGAATATTCCTCATCCTACGCTACCCTAGCTCCTCTGACAAGGTATTATCACAACTGATAAATGTTACTTTGTGACCCTACCACAGCTTGCTACTGGCAATTTACACAGTTTAAGTTTTTAAATGATTGTTTGACAATGGCCTACTGCATGTGCAAAGGTGATTTTATAACAGCCTATCTGCTACACAAAACAAACCACCAAGAGGAAGACTGGAAAAGGCATTCACATGTTTAATGAACTTGTGTTGTTGTAGGTAATCTATTCGTAATGACAAGAACTGCAGGTCTCACATGGTTAATTCTAAAACATCCTCAAAATTTCTAAACATCTTTGTTTTCTAAAAATCTAAAGCTAAAACATGATCATAACCAACCCAGTGGAATGCTAACATAAGCTTCTTTCTGACAGACAGAGGGAATTGCAAACAGAATTAAAAATAAATACTGGCAGAGTTATGAGTGATCTTATCACAGAATTGGAATAATTGAGGCTGGATGGGACCTCAGGCGGTCTTTAATCCAACCTCCAGTATCAGCTCTGTGACCAGACCAGGCTCTCGAGTCTTCATCCAGACACGCAAACCCTCAAGGACAGAGACTACCCAACCTCTCTGGGCACCCTGTTCCAATCCTTGGCTAGCATCATGGTGATTTTTTTTTTTCCTTATGTAAAGTTGGCATCTCACTTTTCCTTGTTCTCCTGTCACGTACCTCTGTAGAGAGTCTGGCTTCATCTTGTTGATAACCTCCCCTAAGCTATTGGAAAGCTGCTATTAAGTCCCGGCAAAGCCTTCTTGTCTTCATGCCCAGCAATTTCTTCCCTCAGCCTATTTCGTCATCTGTCATTATGTTCTAGTGAATCACATTTACAACGTGCAGATAGAATAGAATACATAAAAGAAAAATATACATGTAATGATTTAAAGAGATCCTGTCATAAAGCCAAAAAACACTTACAGCTAAATCAGATAGTAGTAAGAATTTAGCAAGATATGAATGACATTTGGATACTACTTAAAAGCATTTTACTAGGTACTGTCAAGCTTGCTATCATACCATTAGGAAGACTATTCTTACTGAAAACAAACAAAAAAATGAAACTAAACAAAAGCCCTCAGCATTTAGAGAGGAAATGGAGAAATGGACAAAAATACTCAGAAGTGGGAGATGGGAGAAGCTACTGCTACTGAACATCAAGTAGAAACTAGGAAGTATGGGAAACTGATAAAAGGTACAAAGAAAAGGTTATGGCAGAAAGTATAAAGGAAAATAAGTTTCTAATGCATAATAGAAAAGAAAGCATTCGTAATAAGTTATCATTTGTTTTCTTAGTAAATAGATACTGGAAAAAATTGTCAGTAAAACATTCAAGAGATTGGTGTGTTCAATAACTGTTAAATAGCTAAATGAAATGATCTGGATATTTACAGGCCTGCCCATCCAACTTTGATTAAAGGCAAAATAGAAAGTGTTTAGTACTGGACATTATTAATAAAACATTGAAAGGGGGTAACTTAATTAATAATAGTCAGAATTGGTTTATAAAGAATGGCATATAGCTAGTTTGGTATCTTTTGCTTATGAGGTCAAGAGCAGAGTTTGTAAAGGTCTTGGTGCAATTTTTGTAGAGATTTATGAGGAGCTGTGGTAATGCACTACATTTTCATTAGGTGGATTAATGTTAGAGCAACAGTAAGAGTTCAGTGGCTGATAAATTACAGACCTGCAATTGCAGGCATTTCTAATGAGGTCTTACATGAGCTTTTTCTTAGTTCAGCACTTTCAACATATTTTATCAATGATATGGTATGAAATTACCACTGACAAAGTTACAACTGTGACAACAGTAAACACTTAGGAACACAAATCAATGATACATAACAATTTAGATCACTTAACAAGCTGGATGCTATCAAAACATATGTGTGAAATATAACCAAGTGTAAGGTTGCACTTCTGGATAAAAGAGACCATGTGCTAGAGGCGCAAGGTGAGAGTACATTCACCCAATGCAGAGCACAGAGGCTTAAACTGATGCAGGGTCACAGTAAAAGCACATGCTCAGAGTCCTGAAAAGAGCTCAGGCAGCCACTGGATATAAAAATAGTAGCATATGTTGTAAAGAGAAGCAAGACTGTTTTATATCACTCCTTTTGCCATTGCTTTACTGGAATACTGCAGCCAATTAGGGAATTAATAGTTCAAAAATGAAGTTGAAAACTCAGAAATTGCAAAAAAGCAGTGGCAAGTCTAAACGAATATGGGTTTTATCTCCTATTAGAGGAGACAGAAAGATGATGTGAAAGTATTGTCTTTCCTGAAGATAATTTCTTCATGATAAGTAATAAATCTGCTCATGCTTTTCATTCCAACAGACAAAACTATATCTATAATGGAATAAAAACAATAGACAAATGTCAGTAGTGAAGGTTATTTGTCCATGGAGAAATTTACAAAGATATTCCGTGGATTTTTTCTTCACTGGTAACTTTAAATTGAGGTTGCGTGTGATTGAAAGAGAGATGCTCTAGCTCATCCAGAGCTTTTGGACTGGATGTAGTACCTGACTCAGGTAAGTCTCACAACCTGTCATGTGGGACAGGTTAAAGATGAACATAAGAGTCTTTCATGGCCTTAAAATCAACTCAGTATGGTAATGCAAGGTGACAGCGCCATATGGTCAATTCGTTAAGGTGAAGATGTTGATCAGCGTTGTTTGTAGAAGAAGCGCTCTTTACTGTTCCATCAGCAGTTAAAGGAGCTTTCTAGCATAAGTTTTGATATTGGTTGCCAAGTGCTAGAATAAGCTTATCAAACAGCAAAGCTGTGAATCCTGTGCCTATGTGGCTTATCACTAAACTCAGGGTGTGCCTTCTCTGTTACTGGTATCTACTTGCTGTATCAAGCAGGCTGATATATGAATAGCTGATTGGGATTTTTGGGGGTTTTTTTGAAGTTAGATTTGGCACATACTGATTTGATTACACAAAACAGTCTTGTGGACAAGTTAAGCACCATGATTTTGCTGTGAAAGATTGGAAGAACGAACAATATAGATTTTGAAACTTCCTATAAAATAAGAATTTTTTTAAATGAAGATTGTTTGTGTTTTCTGGCTTCTTTGATTTTGAAAGATTCCATCATGTTTTCTTGTAATTATTCTTTGTAACTGAAATTTCTTATTCACGAAGGGCTAATTAATTGTATTTTGTAAAGTGAGTTCCTTAAAATATTTGCTTTGAAGGTGGCTGCTGTCTCTCATTGTTTTGGAATGAGGTTAAGCTTCTCGTCAAGTAAGATGGTGAGTCTAAAAACATAAAAGTAGTCCTTTGTGTGTTTAGTTTAAGTGAATGTAGAAAGATGTGTGAATGAAGGTGCAAAATAGCATATGAAAGAGAGTAATAGGACATAAGAGTGAGAGTGCAGAAAACACCGTCCACTGTGGTAAAGCGGAATTATGCTAGTTACTTTTTCTAGCAAAAGTTAAATAAGTCAAAATGTAAAAGAAAACACTGTTTAAGAGCAGTTACAGTCACCAGTGCACTCCATAGATTAAAATGCCTGTTACAATGTGGAATCTTTAAAATAAACTGAATGATTTTTCTGTAAGTAATATGCTTAAGAAGACTGAAATATTAATCTCTGGTTATAATCAAGTAATACCTTGCTATGCTACAAACATTTTTGCTTCCTATTGAATCAGGTCAGAATTGTGCTTATCTTTCCTCAGGCAGACGTGTATTTCATTAAATATGGTGTATTAAGAACGCTGAGCAACAGATAACAAATATACTTTATAGCCCCAAACCATTTTGCTTTTTGTTAGAGTCTCTTTGTCTCTGTATTACCCTACTTTGTAAAAATTAAGCTTCTGTGTATTGGGTTTTCATGGCAAGGTTTTGGTAGCGGGGGGGTGTGGGTGTGCTGCAGGGGTGACTTCTGTGAGAAGCTGCCAGAAGCTTCCCCCATGTCCGACAGAGCCACCGCCAGCGTCTCCAAGACGGACCCAACGCTGGCCAAGCCCCAGCCCATCAGCAGCCATGGCGGTAGCGCCTCGGGGAGAACAGAGTTAAGAAGGGGGGACAGGAGAACAGCGATTGCAGTTGGAGAAAAGAGGAGTGGGAATGTGTGGTGGGATCAGCCCCGCAGCCCCCGGTGAGCGCAGCAGGAGGAGGAGGTGCTGCAGGCCCGGAGCAGAGATTCCCCCCAACACCTGGGGCAGCCCACGGTGAGGCCGGCTGTCCCCCGGCAGCCCACGGAGGCCCACGCTGGAGCAGATCCCCACCTGCAGCCCGGGGAGGACCCCACGCCGGAGCAGGGGGATGCCCCAAGGAGGCTGGGACCCTGGGGGACCCACGCTGGAGCAGGTTTGCTCCTGAAGGTCTACACCTTGTGGAAGGGACCCGCACTGGAGCAGTTCATGAAGAAGTGTGGCCCCTGGGAAGGATTCATGTTTGAGAAGTTCTTGGAGGACTGTCTGCCGTGGGAGACGGGCAGCGGCTGAGGAGTCCTCCCCCTGAGGAGGAAGGAGCGGCAGACACAATGGGTGTTGAACTGACCCCAATCCCCATTCCCTGTCCCCCTGCACTGCTGGCGGGAAGGAGGGAGAGAATTCAAGAGTGAAGTTGAGCCCAGGAATAAGGGAAGGGTAGGGGGAAGATCTTTTAAGATTTGGCTTTATTTCTTATTATCCTACTCTGAATTGATTGGCAAAGAATTAAACAAATTTGCCCAAGTCAAGTCTATTTTGCCCGTGATAGTAATGGGCAAATGATCTCTCCTTGTCCTTATCTTGACCCACCAACCTTTCGTTGTATTTTCTCTCCCCTGTCCAGCTGAGGAAGGCAGTGATAGAGGGGCTTTGCTGGGCACCTGGCGTCCTGTTGGGGTCAACCCACCACATTCTGCTAAAGAATTACATATGATTTTGGTCTGTTGCCAACGATCTGAAGAATAACAAAATTTGATTATTGGAAATAAAATTCAGGGCATCAAGAGAACTGGTATGTTAAAAGCAGAAAGCAATATAGGGTATAAGGATTTGGATTACATATATAATATTAAATGAAAGCTAGTTTAGTGAAATATGTGTTACCTGGAAAATTATTTTATTTGTATATGTGATTAAGTGCTCCCAGGTGAGTGTCCAGGTAGTTCAGGGAATGACATGCAATATTTGTGACCTGACTTATATTGTCCTTTGAAAGGATGTTGCACAATGGATATATGTATACAAGGAAATGTAATAATTTGTTATTTGCTGCTTTGTGGCTAGCACATGAACTGAATGTAGGATGACAAGAATTGCTGGCATTTTATTGTCTGATTAATGTATGGATAATAGTGAGTTAAGAAGAGCATGATAAAAATGTGAAAGAAGGCAGTAACCAGTAGAAGAATGTGTGGCACAGTATAGTGGGAGTAACAAAGTACTTGCCTGGGGAAGCAGGATGTTTTAATCTTTTTATTCCAGTTGCTGCGTGAGTCAGACACCATATTTTACTGTTTGATAACCAATACCAAGTGTTATGCTTGCTACGTCTCATACATTCTAGTTAAGAACCTCAGTATGATCAAGTCTTGTGGCTAGGCAAGCCTTAACAAGTATGAGCCACTGAAAATTAGAAACAAACTTGGTGGTGGTAAATTACTAACTGTACTTTGCAATGCCTAAAGGACAGTGGAGCTCCTTCAGCGCCCAGACTGGCCAGTGTATAAAGTACACCTTCTGTATACAACTAAAAACTACCTGCCCTTTTCTGGGACTTCTCAATAGGCAAGTCTTCCATTCTCTGGGAAGTACCTTCTTAGAAGAGTATTTTAAAAACTACTCTTTGTCTAATTGCCTGAAACTCATTCAGTGTTGGTTTAAAATATACAGATGATTATGCATCTTCATATGATGATTTTGAAATGGTCTAAAACTTACTACCAAGTTTCATCACTAACCAAACAATGTACTTCAAGCTGATGTTGGGTTTAACCCCACTCCAGTTGTTCCTTCTGTGTGTCATATGTTTTGCACATTGAAGTTGGGCCAGGAGTATTTTTGTGTTTACTTTCTAAAATGTCAGTGGCTCTTTTGTAGTATAGTCCTCTTTTAGCTGTACAAACACTTCTTATCAAAATAAAAGTTTCTCAGAGATTATACATACTTACTTTTATAGCATAACTTCCTCCCTACCAAATAAGTTCCAAATCAAAATGAGTATCAAGTATAAGATTTTTTTTAAGTCAGTATAATTTACCTAAGTTGGGTGGGTAAAAGTGCATGTGTCCAATTAAAAGTTATTATCCTGTGAGCTGCCACCTACATTGTATATGACTTGACAACAGACATTTTCTTTATAGATGCTCTCATCAGAACAGCACTCAGGCTATCAAAGGATATATCAGACATACTGATTTTTGCCAAGGAATTTTCTTATTCTTTTACAAAAATCTGCATAAAGAAAAGCATCGACATTCAGTGATCAAAGCACTCCCTCCATTTTTCAGTTCTTAGTTGTTCACAACTCAGGAGACCTCTGATTTGTGCAATCCTATTCAGCAAATTCACAACACAATTTCCCAAAAGCATCATTTAGATGCTTATTTAGATTAGCCTTTCATGATTTTGTTTCTAAATTCCTATGCACTTGAACAACAGTAATCCAAACAGTTGTAACTCTTCTAGACCATTATAACCATAACTAAGAACCTTACCAGTAATTCAGCTTAATAAAGTGTGTTGAAAAGCTGCTGTTCTTTTCAAGAGACCATCATGGAAGCATCTGATATACATTCTTGTTAAACCATACTGTTGTGGTTTAACCCCAGCTGGCAACTAAGCAC
>NW_009636513.1:0-36630 GCF_000690535.1 Cariama cristata | reverse complement strand
AGTAAAAGTGAGAAAATCCGAGGGCTGAGATAAAGATAGTTTAATAGGTACAGCAAAAACCGCACACACAGGCAAAGTAAACCAAGGAATTCATTCCCCACTTCCCATGGGCAGGCAGGTGTTCAGCCATCCCCAGGAAAGCAGGGCTCCATCATGAGGAATAGTGACTTGGGAAAACAAATGCCATTACTCCAAACATCCCTCCCTTCCTTCTTCTTCCCCCAGCTGTATATGCTGAGCATGCTGTCATATGGTGTGGGATATCCCTTGGGTCATTGGGGTCAGCTGTCCTGGCTGTGTCCTCTCCCAACTCCCTGTGCCCCCCCAGCCTCCTCACTCATGGGGTGGGGTGAGAGGCAGAAAAGGCCTTGGCTCTGGGTAAGCACAGCTCAGCAATAGCAAGAACATTTCTATTATCATCACTGTTTTCAGCACAAATCCAAGCAGAGACCGATACCAGCTACTATAAAGCTTGAGCCCTGCTAGTCAAAACTATTGTACCTGGAAAATAATATACAACAGTGTAGTGGGTTGAGCTTGGCTGGCTACCAGACACCCAGCCAGCCACTCTGTCACTCCCCATACTCAAAAGCTTGTGGGTCAAGATAAAGACAGCGAGATCAGTTACCAGTTATAGTCATGGGCATAACAGACTCTACTTGGGGAAAATTAATTTAATTTATTGCCAACTAAAAATAGAGTAGGAAGGTAAGAAACAAAGACAAAAACTAAAACAACTTCCCTCACCTTGACCCTTTTATTGCCTTCATTTTTGATTCCTCTACCCAGCCCGCTCCCCTGAGGCATGCAGGGGGCTGAGGAATGGAGACTTGCAGTCAGTCCATAACAGTTCCTCTCTGCAGCTCCTTCCTCCTCAGACTTTTTCCCTGCTCCAACATGGGTCCTCCACAGACTGAAGTCCCTCAGGGTAAACCTTCTCCAGCATGGGCTCCTCTCCACAGGCCTACATGGTATTTTGTTCTTTCTTAAATACATTTTCTCAGAGGTGCCACCAGCTTGGCTGACGGGCTCAGCTGTGTCCTGTGGATGGTTCGCTTCAGACCTGGCTGGACCCAGCTGTGTCTGGCATGGGGCAGCCCCTGGCTCTTCACACAGAGGCTGCCTGCTGCAGCTCTCTTGCCGCCAACACCTTCACACCTACACCCAAACCAAACAGTACATTAAAAATATTAAATCAGCACAAATCATAAATAGGGTCACTTAGCAACTTGCAAAAGCATATTTCTATGTTCAATCAGAAAAACTGACACTCTAATATTTAATCCTTTATTTCTTTCAGAATATAATCTGCACTCTATTTTTGTAGATTGTAATTATGTTAAATGTTATTGAAATAAGGTTTCATTTGGTGATAATAATGCAAATGAATTTGTGATCCCTATGGGAGATATTAAATTGCCTGAGTTAACTGTGTCTGTGATAATATTACACAGCATCCCAAAGAAGCCAGAAGCAATGTAAGAAGTGATGGCTAGAAACTCGATGTGATTGGGTTAATGCATTTTCACTGAGACTATTATTAATTAAATGTTATGAATACTTTTGCAAGTTACAGACATGACCTTAGGAAATTTCTGTTAATCCTCCTAGACACCATGATCTCAGTAAGAACAGTTCTGTTTTTGCCTTTAAGAAAATGAAATGCAGGGCAGAATGGAAAAAAATCTTAACCATTTTGCATTACAAATAATTTACATATTCATATCCAGAGTCAACATTCCATTTTTGTTTGTATGCATATGTCTCATTTAAATTATTCTTTTTCTATCTGATCAGAATAATAGATGCATGAAAAGGTATGATTTGTTCTCATTGCCTCTAAGTGAAATATGTAGTTCACAGGAGCTGCTTTCCTTGTAGTATTATTAGGACTTGGTTTCTGGAAACAAAAGTAGCTGCCCTAGCTATGCTTATAAATACACAATGCAGTATAAAATAAATCTCTGTATTTTTTTTTCTCATTGGGAGTACTTTCTGGAACAATATTTTTCGTTCATTTATTCATTAAATGTTTTAAATATCTGTTTTCTCTATCTTTTTTTAGAAATTAGCTTTTGAGCATGCTCTTCTTAATGTCCTGAAGGCTCTACTAGAGGATCAAAGTAGATACTGCCTGCTTTTTCCCTTGTTACCTGAAGACACTCAGAAGTGGCATTTTTTCTGTACAACCATATTAACTATTTCATTGACACTGACTGAGATAAATAAAAAGTATGAAGAATCACTGCAACTGCTATGTGACTTCTCAACAGAAACTGGGAACACTTCCCTGAAATTAGAATTGCTTTCAGTTTGCATGTATGAGTGCAAACCTTCCAAAATTTCTGAGGAGAAAGCACATATTATCCTATCCAAAACATGGTTTAGACTCATATATAAGCGAGGTCCTTGAATGATGTTCCAAAGAAGAAAGGAGCCAAAGGATTTGATGCTGGCATTTGTTCTAGGCACACTTTGACTAGAAAAATGCACCAGGTCTTGTACTTTCAATGCTAGAGGGTGTAAATAAATTAGAAGTTTCCAAGATGGTCCACACAAAATATTCAAAGGATGAGAAAACATTCTGAATGTGGAAATCCAAGCTCATTTAACTGATTTATTACAAAGAATGTTAAGATTTGATCATAAATTCAGTAACAGGGCTTTTCAATGTATTAAGCACAGTTAAAGCAGTGACTATAGGTTAACACTAGGCAGAGAGATTCTAGAAATAACATATCTACCTTTTACAACCACTGTGGTCAACTGAAGAGGGTTCAAGTGATAAGGCTTCTTCATTGCTAAATATTTTTTAATTAATGTAAAGAAATTTTAGGAGTTCTTTTTCTCAATTTGTGTGATCTAGTTCAGTACTAAATTACTCTGAAATGTCATATAGCCACGTTATGCAAGTTAGGCCATGAAGCCCTTTTTCTGGTTTTACAGTCAACAGATCTATAGAGTTCACCTTTGAAATGTGTATAATTTCAAACAAGATTCTTCATAAAATCAGTTGATACTGTTCTGTCTGGAGAGACTGAATACAATAAGGATCAGGCAACTAGTTCAGTATCTATAGATAACTGCCTTCTTCTAAGTAAGGGGCACTGAAAGTAATGGGGACTCAGATTTCCTCAGAGAAATATGCAGGATTTTTAATATGGGGCAGAAATCATTATAAATTAGAAAATACACAATGAAACATTTATGTTACTTAAAAGCTAACGAGCATTTATTTGCAATGGTGGTAAAAATCTTACTCTGCTGTTCCTGGGAATCCTGTAGTTTTCATAGGTAAGAAAAAGGTGGTAAATGTTAAGGTCTTCTGAGGCATGGAGATAACGCATTCAGCACTATGTCACAATAAAAGTGTCAATTGTTATCTGTTTCCTGGTCTTATCTTTGTAAAGGCAATGGTATGACTGTATGGCTTTATTGCAAAGGAATTCAAAGCATTTCTGTTCAGAAGCAGGTAAGCTGGTTTTCTGTAAGAATAGAGGTAATAGATGTAATTGAGATAAGCTTCAATTTCTGCATTCATATTGGTTATGTTATGATGAGAAGTGTATTTAAAAATTGAGAAGAAAAAGATCGTGCTTTGCTTGAAAATAAATCTGATGCAATTAATTTGGGTAGGTCTTGGATATTTATAAAAAAAAATATACAAAAAAGCATTGAAATGAAGCTGAAAGGGATAAATAATTTTTGAGGGAAATTTCTGCCTAGTGCAATCACAGTAGTATCCAGACTACTTGTTTACATTAAAGATTCTCATGCAGAGCAAGTATATAATTTCCAGAAAGTAGTAGAACCATCTTTTAAGATTGTGGGTTGACTAAATTCTTTTTTTGTACTTTATAGGAACACAAATAAATGTATATAACCTAATATTTGGATTGCCATATACTTCCACTCATGAATTTTATGTAGTTAGTAGGACAGTAGGTAACATCCTCCCATATTCTTCTCTCATTTATGAAAATTCATTCGACCTGTGTATTTCTACAAAAAATGAAAGATGTGCAGATATCTGGCAATTCTTGTCATTGACAATTATTGTCTCTTCCTAATTTTTCTGAATCAAGACACAAACTGACTGTTTGCTTTTATCTTTCACCTGTTGTGCTAAATTTCCGTTTATTTTCTTTATTGCTAACTATGAATAGTAAAACTACAGAAAATCAGTCAAGTGAAAAGACTGACACTTTTGTAAAGATAATTCTGTATTTAAACATGTAGCTAGGTCAATAGAAACACAGTTCACAGCAATCTTCATAATGATGATTACATCTGAAAGTTGAATCTTAGTTTGGCCTTTCCTAACTAATGGCTTAGTTAACCCAAGTTTATCAGGGCAGACTATAACTACCTGGTTCCCAGAAGTTCAGGTATGCAAAACTAGCAGCCACAAACAGCTGATAGTTCTGCACAGATTTAAAATGTGTTAGTGTAAATAGATGTTCCTGGACTCAGTATATCCAAGCTAGTATCTTCAGAAAGAAGGTCATGCATCGCCACAAACTAGGTCTCATGAAATAAATCAGTGTAGCTGTGCTTCTCTCCAAAGCAAAATACGTAACTGGCTTTGCTGTATCCAGTATCAGCATCCATACAGAAAGCACACTGTGGCTGAACCACTTGTTTTCCATCTGATAAGAATATTCTTAAAAAACAACTGAAATATTTGTTCGACAGAATTATTAGTCATCTAAATATTTCCATCAGATCAATATTTGAAGTTATTTTTATGACTTGAACAAGTACTGAAGAGATGCAGATGCAGAAATGGACAGGGGCTACCCGTGTCACTGCAGTATGTCTCTAGAGGTGAAACCTTATACTGCACTGGTTGGTGAGAATCTTGACAAGAAAAGAAGTAGAGGTTAAAATGCTGGAAGCTGAGTCTTCCACCTCCTCTTCACTAGAATATCTTTACCTACTCTCACATTCTGGAAACTGTTTCCACACTGTTTGCGGTGCCTCTTTGGTGCAGCTGAAGTTCCCCATCTTCTTTCTCTATACATTTCAAAGCTTTTATTTCCTCTGTGGTATTCTGCCTGAAGGTAGTGCATTAGATTTGCTGAGGTTTCCTTCACATGTTTCATTACGGTTGTTGCCTTTCTCTGCAGGAGCAGCCTATGTTTATAACTTAGCAGTTCAGCTTGTTTGCCCAACTCCCTTTGCATTCCTGGGACTTACAACTCACTGCAATATTAGTTCTTGTTGCCAGGGCACTTTGTATAACACTTGTCTCTATTTTAATGTACACCTATTTTTGGAGCAGTGCAATGAACAGAGCTTTGCCTTAGTCGTTTATTTTGCTCAGACATTTATTTGGAAGATATTAGTTCTGTTAGGGTATCCACAGATGACAGATTTCTCCATTCATCGGTAGTAGACCAAATATGGCCAAGACCAGATGCTCACGGCTTAAATGTGAGCACAGAAAGCCTTATACTCTGTGTGTTAGATTAGTCCCAGATAATCTGCATTTATAATACGTGTTCTCAGTTTCCTCTTTTACACTATGTTCAGTTGCTTGTCTGTGAGAGTAAGTTGGATGTAAGGTGCTACTACCAGTGAGTGGAGTACTCTAGTGTGGTGCCGTACTGTACCAACTTTGAACTAATATGGTTCCTATAGCTAATATTCACCAATATAAAATGGTGTCACTCTGAAGGGCTGGCACAAAGCTGATAAGCCTATATTGTGCACTTGCATAACCAGTATACTAATGCTTGCCTTTGGCTGAACTGTCTGATCGCTTCTGCACATGCTGTGCAGTCTCAAGTGAGGCTGCCCCGGGCTGTTTCGAGGAGAAAGTCATGAGATCTCTGGCTCCTTTAGTATGTATTACATTAGTTGACAAATACAGTGTCTGTGTGCAGGCAGCCTGGGCTGGAGGATAAGAAGTTGGCTCTCCCAGCTGTGTTGTTTAAATCCGAGACAGGCATTTCCACCACGGGAAAAAGCAATCAAACGCCATCATCAGTTAAACTAAAGACTGTTTTCTGCTAGGAATCTTTTGTGTTGCCTGTGTTTGAACAAGGCTTGGCTTTAAATCTCAACTGAAGTGAGATACCTGACAGTCTGTAGAAATGTGAATTGTGAGTCTTAAATGCACTGAATGACAACAGAAGTTACAATGGTGTGAATGATGTCTTTGTGGAAAGACTGTAATTCATGTTCATTAAAAGGCAAAGTAAAATTACAGGTGGGTGTGGCGGGATTTGGAAGCTAATCTGTATTTTCACACCATTATAAAATACCTAGATTTGCTTATTCAGATTTTATACAAATAGCACAACAAAACTCTTCAAGCATTCACCGTTGTTAAGTTTAACTTTATTATACAGTCAGTAATTCCTGCTTCACTTTCCTTTGCCTACTTTTTCCTTGTCTAGTGTTTTCTCCCTATTATCTCAGCTGATGAAAAACAGTATGTTAAAATATTTTCCTGAAAATGGAATACTACTTCTTATCAACAGCAGTCATTTACTGTCCAATTATATTCAGCTTTTCCTGTTGTTCTGCCCATAGACCCCTGTCTCTGACAGACGTAATTCAGTGCATTTCTGCGGCTGCATGGATTGGCTGGTATTAAAAGGAAATGCAAAAATCGAAGAAACTGTTTCAATATGTAAGGAACCTCTGAGGCCAGTTTTTCCCTAGGAGATCAAGGATGGTACAGGGATGGGAAAAGGATTAGTTCTTGCAGAAGGGATGTATCCTTCTGAATTTTGCTGTACAGCAATCTGTCTTATATTATCTAACTGGAAAAATAATTTTCAGGTTTAAATAATAACTTCTGGTGTCCATATCGTAGATGTGAATGAGAACATAATATGTGAACAGTAGCTTAGGAAGGCATGATCCTCAAAAAGTCACAGCGGCAAAAATATTTCTAGGCAAATGAACATGATTGGTGTATCAAACTGTTCCCCCAACAGCCATGCAGAGCAGAGAACAGGATTTGGTCTACTCAAACCCACTGTTCCGTCTTGTACAACAGTGCCGGGAGCATTCACTGTTCCTCCTTTTCATTGGGTACATCTGATAATGGACTTCCATGTACATGTGCTGAAAGGCATCTCTAAACCTAAGGAAGGGCAACGTTGCTTTGCACTATTCTTTTCTTAAATGAAACATAATTGTTAGCACAAAGCCTTCCAACAGTTTTGGAATGCATATTGTCACTACATATCTCTCTAGGGAGAGATGGGAAGATGTGCAATACCACAAAAAGAGTAACTATGAAAACAAAGAATACAGTTAACTAATGTAACTTTCAAATAGATTTATGTTCTTCTGAACAGATTTTATTTGGGTATCTGAGTCAATTATCCTAGATGTAGACCAAACAGTGGCATATTCTACTATTATACTCAATACTCCAACGGCACAAAGGTTTTGGCAGCAGATAACTCATACTTTATCCATCTTTACATGTGGTAATACACCCAGAGCATGCCATTTGTCAGCATAATGACAATTCCTGTATTCCCTCACTGCCTAGAGGAATAGGTTGAAATACAACATTGTTTCTGGTTAAGAGGCAGGCATCTAAAAAGCTTGAAACTTAAGCCTTTTGTTAGTTTCACAATATCTGAGAGATCAGATACAGTATGTTCCTGCAAAAGCCCTGCTTATATCTGTGGCCACTTTCTCCCAAGCTGTGATCAAGACAGAGAGTATGCAGAAGTTGTTGTATTTAGGTTCTACAGCAAGATATTAAAGGACTGAGGCAATCTGACAACTGATCATTTTAAGAAAAGATAGTTAAATTAAAATGTGTGAAATCAGCTGGGCTCTGCAAACTCTCAGGACTTGATTCCTTTGGTAGTACCACAGCACTACAGACCAGTAGGTCAGAGGAGGATACTGTAAAGCGTGGAAAAGAACAGACTGGTACACCTTGCTTTCCTCCTTTGTAATGTATTTCAAGTGTTACTGCTATGGAAAGTCCAGAAAATTCAGACAGAGGTAGGATTATGAAGTTAAAAGGCAATGTGCAATGAGCTACCTAGCCTTTTGTCTCTCCTTGGTGGAGCAATCTGAAATCCAAAGTAGGTCACAAGTCAATTCATTTTGTAGACTTGACCTTGTGCTCAGTGGACATTTAATCCCATCACAAAACCACTGCATAATGTTATAAATACCAATTTTGAAATAACCCTTTTGGGACAGTATCTTTATCTTGGCAACTGGTTTCTGCTGCAAAGGGACCAAAAGAGCTCAGGATAAAAACTCTTCTGAAATACTATGCTTCTCTTACATCATGTGCACTTGTATATTGATAGCTTGACAGCTGGATTGTTTTACTTACCTTATTTGTTCTATCTTTTTTCTGTTTTCCTTCCTCTGTTATCTTTGCTGCTCTATCTGTCCTGCTACTGAGGCTTAGCAGCAGCCAGTGAATAGCCCTTCCATGTGAATAGCATTAGAAAGGAGTCCACTACAAAGACTTCATGCCAAATGGAAGAAGGAGCTGGAGTGAAGGATAGGATCTGACCATTAAACTTTCTATTTATGATCAAATATGATCATATCCAGAACATGGAGAACTGTGATTATTCCAAGGATGAACTTGTTTCTTTTCCTTAACCTGTGTTGTTCTTACTGAGAAAAAAAATGTAAACCATGTGCTTTGCGCTGAATTAACTGTAACTGAAATTCTTGGCAGCTTTAAAGACAAATAGAGTCATAGCCAGCGCTTCATACCAACAAAGCATTTCATATTGAACTTCCTTGTTTTCTTTTACATTTATTTGCTTTCCTTTCTATTTTCAAAAATAAAATGTTGTAGGGTGGCACTTTGGGGTTGGAGGGGTGGTATTCTTTTTTTTTTCCTCTACAGATGGATCTAGATTGGAAATTAAGTGTGAGGTTAGCCTCTTTAATGGCATCCCTAGAAGAGTCAACCCCCAAGTTTTAAAGCTCTTCAGGGTTCTTCTGTTAACAAGGCAGTGCACATGAGATGCCTGGAGTGAGAAAAAAATTAATTTAATTTTTCAAGTTTTCCATTGGAGCTATAGAACTGATTTTCCCTTATTCAAGACTGAGGAAGCCCTCAATGCTAGGGGTTGTTGAGAAGCAACCTGGGCCTATGGGAGGATTGGCAGGACTCTTCTGACAATTTCGGCAACTCTGGAGGGTGTGGACCATGAAGAGCCATTTCAGCACTTCTGCCTGGGGCCTCGGGGCCTCACCAAGCCTGCGCTCCAAATGCCCAAATCAGTTTCACCAAGAATTCAAATAGGGGAGGTGAGGACATCTGCACATACCAGGAACTTCTGTGTGAAGGAAGGAAGTTATAAGGAAAGTAAGTTTTAAAAAAAAAAAGTTAAATAAGTTAAAATAAATATTTGAGTACCCAAAGCATTTGGGTACTTTTCATCAGATGCAGGAAATCAATTCATGTATTTTGATCAAGAAAAAGAAACCTTCGGTAGACAGTACTGATTGTGTATTAATAATATACTCTATGCTTTATCTTCAGGCTTGTAAATGTTTTGCTTGACTGCTGGTCCTGTTGTTTTCCACTTTTCTCACCATCTATTTTTACCACTTATTTGTTGTAATAAAAAAATAGAATAAAGATTGTAATTTAGCAAGTGATTTATCTTTGGTAATTTAGATATCTAGAAGTTAAGTATAAAATTAGACTTACATAGTTGTTCAAACTTTTCCTATAGTCGACCGAGATAAAAAGACACTTTCAAGTAGTGACTCACTGCCTTCATAACATACGTGTGGGACAGGCGGAATTAATTAAACCTGATTTTCTTTTTCTCTCTCTCTTCACTGCAGAGGGAGTCTGGATAATTACTGTAGACCATTTGTCCATCTTTTAGACACTGGAAATGAAGTAAAGTGAATCCCAGTTCTACCGCATGGCTTGAGTAATCCCTCATACAGTACAGTCCTGAGCTGGTTGATGTCTCCAGTAGTTATTGCAAACTAAATAAAAGCAATATATTTAGCAATATTTTAACTGGAACAGAGTGAGAAATGTCTGTATTTTGTCTACTGTTTGTAAGTATTTCACATCAGACCACACACTAATGCTGAGAGAACTAATCAAATAACAACTCAGATTCTAATATGTTGAATTATGTTTAATATTACCCCACCCCCCTCAAGAAAGAAATGGTGACATCTGTGATCCTAATCTGTTTGATTTTTTTGATATTTAGCCAATAGCCACCATTTTAAACAGAATTATCTTTTATGGCGTATTTTAAGGTTAAATATGGAAATGAAAAGGGATTATCTCATGTAGCTAAATATTCTTACAGTTAAACCCTACTTTGTCCATCTAGGAGGCTCTAGTGCCTGTTCTTAACATAAAAATGTGTATTGTGGCAAAGCAACTGCAGAACAGAGCTGTGGAAAAATGCACTAAATCACAAAAATACTTATCCACTAGGTAAATAAGCTGAAAAACTGGTTTGGGATCCCTGTCTTGGTAGAAAAGACAAAAAACTGTTATGACATCACTGCCTGCATTTACTGCCTTTTTCTTTAAAGGTCATTAAATGTTTCAGATAATAATTGACCTAATTCACTTTAAGATAGTTAAGAATTGGGATCTTCTAACCAATGTCAAATTGGTAAAGAGAAACGAGGACAAACCCTAGACCACGTGCAAATACAGGAGCTGCACCAGTGGCGTTCCCTCTGATGTCACTAGGTGTAAACTTAGCAGCAGTCAGTGGCAGTCTTGCTGGTCTAACATGGTGGTTGCTGGTTGCCTTTAGGACAGACTCCCTTAGAGTAACTTCTTCTGCACAAGACTTGTAAAAAAAAGGAAAGTGTTTTATTGCACCGTATGATATAGCTAAAAAAAATGGCAAGGCTGAGAGTGCATGATGGATGAAATAAAAACTTCTGTTTTTTTCTGTCTACTAAGAGATATTACTTCTGCATACCTATCAAATAGGGATTTTTTGGTTCCTTCGCTCATTTCTAGTCTCAGACCTTAAGAATATAAATCCAGTATCATTGGTCTCTGAACTTAATAAAAAATTCATGTTTACCTAAGACCTAGCATAATGTGCAGCACACCACTTTATTGTAGCCATTACCAAGGAATAACTAGAGAACACCTGGTTGTCCTTCTGGATACTCCATTAGCATTTCCTCCATTACTAGTATTCACAGAAATGTTGGAAACTTGAGTTCTTTTAAAGCATCAGCAAGTCATGGGCCAAAGATGGGTTTATTAAAAGATATAAAAGCAAATGTAATAATATACCAACAACAATAATAGGCTGCTATACTTCAAGGATCATTTTAGAATTTTCCCTCAAACACCAGGAAAGCCACAACTGTGGCTAGATTAATTCTGTCAAACTCCTCGGTAAATCCCACTGGGTATATTCTGTTACGTAGCAACATGATTATTTTGCTATCTGTGGCTAAAGAATTGTAATTTTGGCCAGTACTGAACAAGTTAAAGAAAAGCCACAGCCGTGGCAATGAATTTCCAGATTATCTCTATGCATGAGGTTTACTGCATTGCCAATATTAAAAGATCATAGAATCACAGAATGGTTTGGGTTGGAAGGGATCTTTAAAGATCATCTAGTTCCAACCTCCCCTGCCATGGGCAGGGGCATATTCCACTAGACCAGGTTGCTCAAAGCCCCATCCAGCCTGGCCTTGAACACTTCCAAACACGGAGCATCCACAACTTCTCTGGGCAACCTGTGCCAGTGTCTTTACCACTCTCATAGTAAAAAAATTATTCCTTATATCCAATCTAAATCCACCGTCTTTCAGTTTAAAACTATTACACTTTGTGCTGTCGCTACAGGCTGTACTAAAAAGTCTGTCTTCATCTTTCTAAGCCCCCTTTAGTTACTGGAAGGCTGCAATAAGGTCTCCTTGGAGCCTTCTCTTCTCCAGGCTGAACAACCCCAACTGGCTCAGCCTTTCCTCATAGAAGAGGAGTTCCAGCCCTCGGATCATTTTCATGGCCTCCTGTGGACCAGCTCCAAGAGGTCCATGTCCTTCTTGTACTGGAGACCCCAGAACTGGATGCATAACTCCAGGTGGGGTCTCACAAGAGTGGAGTAGAGGGGCAGAATCACCCCCCTTGACCTGCTGGCCACACTGCTTGTGATGCAGCCCAGGATACGGTTGGCTTTTTGGGCTGCAAGTACACATTGCTGACTTATGGCCAATTTTTTCAATCAACCAGTATCCCCAGGTCCTTCTCTGTAGGGCTGCTCTCAATCAGTTCATCACCCAGTCTGTACTGATATTGGGGATTGCCCCACCCCATGTGCAGGACCTTGCACTTGGTCTTGTGGAACTTCATGAGGTTTGCACAGGCCAGGTTTTGCACACTTCTCCAGCCTGTCAAGGTCCCTCTGGATGGCATCCCTTCCCTCAAACATATCAACGGCCCCACTCAGCTTGATGTCATCTGCAAACTTGCTGAGGATGCACTCAATCCCACCATCTCTGTCATTAATAAAGACCTATAGTCTTTATTAATAAAGATGTATAGTCTCTTGGTGAATGCAATTCTGGAGACATCATTATGTACTAAGTTTCCAGTGGAAAATCATGTCAGCTTCCATATTGTCAGTAGTCATAGTCTCATGATACCTATGACGTGTGTGCACCAATTTTAGGCACAAACAACTTAGGAAGCTGGCTAGAACAGCAGACTGCCGGGGACACGGTTCATTCCTTGTCTTACATCTGAGGTAACATGTCACTGGTCAGTGGGAGAGAGCAGAAAGAAGGGTGTAATGGTACAGTGAACTGCAGAGAACATCGATCTTTTTTGGCTACAACTGTGTCAGTGAGGCTGAGAAGGCAGAAGGAGAGCAGAAACAGAAGGGTCAGACAACAACCACTTCTAATAGCTACTTGTCCAGCACAGACTCAGGTTCAAGTCCTTCCCTTCAAAGTTCCCTACCATTCAATTTTGCCTACCCTGCTGACAAATGTTGAGCCAGCTCCAGCTTTAGGTAGAGGGGGCAAGCCCAGGGGAGGTAGGCTTTCAAGGGGACTTGTTACCAAGAGCAGGGAGCATGGTTACCACCTACTGTCCATGGTAACTGAAGCATCCTAAAAACCGTCACGGGAGCCCTGTGAGGGGGCTGCAGGGTGGGTGATATTCCCTTCTCTGAAAAGATAAGAAAAAATGTGCCGACACATACTGTCCGGGCTAGCTGTCTAGGTATGTGGAGAGCATGCGTGGAAAGCAGCAACTCTAATCACAACGTCCGTACATCAAAGCAGATAAATAAATCAGGATTTTTAATGCCTATTTTGGCAGCAATTTTGAAGCTAAAAGCCTGTTGTTAGAGGAGACAGGAGAAATTTGATAAAGGCAGGAAGCAGCCAAAGGAAGTCTGAGGAAATTATAACAAAAGCTACCGGGGTGTTTTCTCTCCACACACTTATATGTCAAAACTTTTGTTAGGTGGTTTAATTATTGCTCAAGCAGTTTAGCTTAACTAGCATAGTTGTAGTCCTAGTTTCACTTTGTCGAGCCAGAAAGCATGAGCGCTGAACCCATTTTCTTGTTTCCTCTCAAATGATCATATGCTTTTTTTTGGGTGAAACTACTTTTAAAACATGGTCAGTCTTGACATATATCACCTGCTGTGAATATAGGCGCTCTAATCTGGAAAGGAGAGGGTAAGTCTAATACTTTGTAAGGTTAACTATTGCAGGATAAATTCTGTTATAGGCTCTACTGTCTCATTTACTCACTCCACTGACCTACATTCCCCAGCCTCCAGCAAATGGCTCTGTGAAGCTTCCGCCTTTCTGGCCACAACTACCACCTGCAGCAGATGAGAATAATCCCTGGACCTCCTTCTCCTCATCTCTCCCCAAGAACAGTTTATCAAGAAGCCCAACTTCTCCGGAAAAACAGTCAAAGGTCCCACCCTTGTAGTCCTCCTCTCCCTCCTTCCCCTTTTCAAAGATGTAACCAGTCTATGAGGAAACTACGCCTTTGTGATTTAACCTAGTTATTACTTTTATCAGAGTTGTTTAAACACTAGAATGTAAACTTTAACTGTTAAACACCAGAATTTGAAGTTTTAGGATTGATGATTGCCCAGTTTGAGATAACTCAAAGAGTTTTGCATTTCAGAATGTGCTGGATCTTCCATCTTAGGTCAAACCAACTCCTCTAAGGCAGCAGAAGTTGCAAAGTGCTCACACCTAGGCAGTTGTGAATACATTGGTGTGAGTGGGTTGGTGCCATACACAAGCAGCCAGGGGTAAGCAAGCTTTAAATCAACTATGTTTAATGAAGGGAGGAACACCAAAAGAGTTTTCAAATCCACTTTTCATACTGACATCCAACATATCCTTTGGGTGTAACTACCTAAGGGAATTGTAGGTCCTAGTCTAATGGGATTGTTGTAGTTTTCTGTTGGTATTTCCACTGGGATTCAGCTATTTGATTAACTTTTGCTGCAAAAAATTAAAAAGAAAAAAAATTATTTATAAAAAAATAAAAAATAAAGACTGCAGCTGTGAAAGCTGTTACAGATTTTTGTGAGTTGAAATTAAAATTGAATTAATTTCCTTTTTGCATCTGAAATGAAGGTTCAAGTTTACATTTATAAAGAAAAGAACACAGGTGCTTCAGTCATTAGTTGCAAATGACAAACAAGTAATATAAACTCAAACTAAGAGAAAAAAATGGAAATATTACAAACTTAGTTATTAATTAAGGAATCTTATTGATCATTTCATCAGTTTAGTTCATTTCTTTAGTACTTTGGATTCAAGGTATATATTGGACCTCCAAAGGTAAGTATGTCTTACCAGCAGCTCTCAAACTGTGATCTCTGCAGTACCAGTATTCTGCAAAGCCAAGGCAATTGCTCAGTTGTACCATTTGTTTTAGTATACTTAATCTTAGTCATTTAAGGTACATTTAAAATGAAACAAGTCTGGTCTCCTTACTCCAGAAATAGTCTAGTATAAAGTAAGATTAATCTCCTTGCTCTAATGTATGACATGCTACTGACCTTGGCTTCCTCTGATGAGCTGAAAACATGCAAAAAACCTCAGTAAGTACTCAGAACTCAGCAAGATGAGGATCTTTATTTCTTGCAAATCATACACGATTTAGAACAGTTGTTCCCAATTTGCAGTCAGTGATCTGCAAAGAACACACCAGACATATGGTGTGACTTCCTTTCCTTCTAACCATTAAATCACATTAAATGACAGATAAGGAATAGAGAAAATACTTTCCCAATGTTATTTTTCCAAGCAAACACATGCGGCCATTGCCATAGGGTTGATGTTTAACTGGAGAAAGATATGGTCTGCAAGTCACATTCCCTTTTAAGTACAATCCATTATGCAGTATTGTCCAAGTCTGATGTACGTTCTGCACTGTAGCATGACAGAAATGCTATAAGGGTGTTCCTATATCATTGAGATCAGCTGACCACTGTTTGCGTATTGTACCTCCCACGGATTTCACGTAGACTTTGACGTTCACAAGGAATGCAAAGGGGAGAGTTGGTATGCAGGAGGATCTCTTCAAGTATCCTCAATACAGCAGCAGTCGATCACAGTAACATTGCTTGATCCTACTGTATTTTGTTTGTGGATATCGCAACAGAGGGTTTCATTTCCTTCTTCATCCCCCTACCTTTTCTAAGCTCAAAAAAGTTTGAATTTGAAAGGAGAAGCACAGGGCTTGTCTGTATTAGAACAATAGGTGGCTAGAACATTTTGTAAAGTAGAATTAAAAATGATACTGATTTCTCTGGAACCATTTAATGGACCTAACTTAATTATTAGAAAAGCATAGCTTTATGAGAAAACAACCCATCCACTTTAATAAGTGGATTATTAAACTGACTATTACTCATTGTTTGTTAGTTTTGTGTACTGTGCATAGCACAGTGAGTGACTGTGGCACAGTGAGGTGTTCTATTGGCAAGTTTGGTATAATTCATGTGTTACAGCTACCATTTGATTGAGCACCATGGTTTTTATTATAACCAACCTGTGATTGAGAATATAAATGTTTTTGGAAATTGAATTTATGTTACAATCACCTTGAGATTTAGAGTGTTAGCTAGAACAAGAACCACTTACTTAGGGTTAGGAACATGGTACCAGACGTAGTCTTCTTGTCAGAGTCTGCTTAAGCAGTATGTGAGTGGAAACTTTATTGAAAGTAGCTTTCCAAATAAAGTTTTCATGGGCATCCATGAGTAATCAGTACTAGAAGTGCAGACTGACTTAGTTTACCATTGCTTTAAGATGATCATACTGGCTCCTATTACATATATCCTGCTTTAAAACTATGTAGAGAGAACAAAACATGGCATAACTAAGTCAAGAATGTCTGGAAAATAAAGTAAGCAGTTCTGGAGAAAGTTATTTACTGGCAAAGTCTTTGCACGATATTTCTCCAAATTTTAATTTTTGTAGAAAGCATCTTTATTTAAGTACAGGCACTATGTTGACACATACTCAACATGTTGCAAAAGTCTGAATTTGTCTGTTCATAGACAGAGATTAATGGAAAAAATAACCCTATAGTGCCTAGTAGTTAATTTACTGAGAGTGAGAGTGGTGCAGTGATACAGTTTGCAGAAGGTTAGAAATCTCTATTTGTACATTAGTGGCACGACTTTCTGGGCAAGTTTTGTGAAACGTTTCAACTGGTCAGTTTTGTTGGCTAGATACTGTGATAATGAGTGCCCTATTTAATACTTACTCAGTACATAAATTAATTAGATCAAGGGTTTGATTTCCTCATGTAAATACATGAATGCCATAGGCCTACTTTCATGTGCCAAAACCCTATTTTTATGCTCATCTATTATTCAGTCCATGACACATCTCCTTCTAAACTCTTCAGTGGCTGCGACTGCCCAACACATGCAGTTCCCATATCTCCCTTTTCAGCCGGGGCCCTACACAGCTCCTCCCTGGCGACTTGTCTGAACTCAACCTCCTGTTGCTTTTTCCCACAGCTTTGCCTTTGTGGTCAGTCTCGTCTCCTCTATGAGTTGAACTGCCTTGACTCGGCATATACCTCACCCAGCCCTCAGCCCCGCACCATTTCTTTCTTTCTGCTTAGGCACTAACTTAAAACATTAGCTTCCATTTTGTCCATAGGAACTGGGTTAAATGGACCAACTCAGGGTATTTCTACCTTGTACAACTGCAGTGTTGATTTTGGAATGAGTTGAATTCCCTAGCATAATTAGCCTGCAGGCGGCCTCACATCAGTGCTGTTGTAATGTCTATATAAAGAAAACATTCCTGTGTTGATAAATGTCTCGCTCTGATTTATATGATATTTCATTCTTTTAGTATTTTTTCTGTTTTTTTTTTTCTTCCAAGAGCTAGTGTCATTATAACACAAGTATAAATGAAGGAGATTTTCTTTTATCATATAGTTTGTTTGTAAACTGAAGAACTGAGCTCTAGTTTACAGTTCTGTAAACTTCTGTAAACTGAACCTCGCTTTTCAAATGCCTCCTTCATAGTACTTTTCTACACTGATAGATAAATGTTGCAGTTTTTTATAACTATTACTCCAAGTTCAACATTTTCCTGGGAAGCAATCTGAAGAAATTTTCTTTAGGTGGTCGTAAGTGTTTTAGTGGGTCTAACCATTAATATGTGCTTAAGAGGACCTTAAAAATACAAGCTAACTTTAAGTGGACTGTAAGTATGCTGAACAACTTTCAAAGTGCATGATGCATTCTCCAACCATTAATCAGCTTATCCTTCTGTAGCCTTTAGGAGAGTAATAATAATCAGAATAATCCATTATGTCAGCTATTAAATTCCATTTCCTTAAAAAGTTTTTTTTGATCTCTCATGCCAGATTCTGACTTTATTTGCACTAATATCTCTGAAGAAGTTCACTTGTCAGGAAATTTACTTTGGACTTATACCACTTGCAATTAGAAAAATGTTTACCAATGGGTTGGAGATATCGTATGTTTTTCCTGGTTTTGGGATATAATTTAATTCACTCAGCTGTAAGCTTTCAGATTTGTTTTGTAAGTGGGGTTCTTGGACAGAATTAGAAGTGTAATGTGATTACTTTCCTTCAAATGTTGCCCTTCTGTAGATTTATTCAAACTCCAAATAATCAAATATTAAAAAGACCTTTTAGGAAAGCATGTTTGAAACAGGAAATTTTTCTGTCTCTAAACTTTGTGGAAGCATTTGAAAATGTCCTTTTTTTTGTTGTTGTTGTACATAATTGAAATGGACTGCAAATTACGCTATTTCGAAAAATGGTTAAATGACCTTGATTTTTTTCAAGTATTTTCCACATGCAGTTTCAGTAAGACTAACATTAAACAGAGTTGAATTTTTTAATATGAAAAATTGGCATACATTAGCTTTCTGTTGATGTCAGTTAGACACTTTATATTACAGGATCTAGGAATGCTCACAGACACTGGTGACAGAACCACAGAACAGTGGGGGTTGGCAGGGCCCTCTGGAGATCACCCAGTCCAACCTCCTGCCAAAGCAGGGTCACCTACAGCAGTTGCACAGGATCACGTCCAGATGGGTTTTGAATATCTCCAGAGAAGAAGACTCTACAGCCTCAATGGGCAGTCTGTGCCAGTGCTTGGCCACTTTCAAAGTGTAAAAGTTCTTCCTCACGTTAAGATGAAACCTCCTGAGTTTCAGTTTGTGCCCGTTGCCCCTTAACCTGTCGTTGGGCATCACTGAAAAGAGTCTGGTCCCATCCTCTTGACACAACATTCATAAGTTTTGATGAGATCCCCCTTTGGTCTTCTCTTCTCCAGTGACAGTATGGAGCACTTTCACATCACTGCCTGTCACATCTCATTCAAACGATTTCTGCAAGCAGAAACATGAGGGTAAGAAGGGAGAATGGTGGAGACCACCTTTTTCTGAATGTTATTGCTTGCAATCTTGGCAATTGGTTTTCTGTCTTCCCTGTGGAAGCTGCTTATTCACAGGTATAGTCTCGGGACCGTTTTAAAACCAGGAAAGGGGTGGAGGTGGAGGGGGAAATGTTCAGAGATGCAAAACACTTTGTGCAACATTCCCTGGAGTAATTAGTCACTCAGTGAAACAGTCTGTAACGCAGAGCAGCATTAAAGAGTGGAAAATATAAGTTGCTTAAGAGACCACTGCTGAGTTTAATATTCTCAAAGTTAAAAATCTGCATCTGCCGATGAAGAGGTATGAGTGCTCTGGCAAGATATAACCACAGGGAAACCTAGGCGGCTGGCTGCAGATAGCCCTGCGTACCCCGACTGCACTCCCTGGCCAGCGGCAAGCCAGCTGCGGGAGGGAAGCCATGCAGCCTCCTTGCAGGAGGCATATTAAATCAAATGCGGTGCTTTGCTAACGTGACTGTACAGCTTCTGGACCAGAGGTTTTTTTATTGTTGTTAGGTTTGGGTTTTTTTACACTTGATTTGCTGGGTGTGTAGGCAGATAAACTTGACTCTGCCTGGACATGTCGCTGTACCATGACTGAAATGAGGCAGAAGTCCTGTGGGAAAAAAAGGATGTGATCATTTAACTTAAGCCTGTATTATAATCACATGCATAAAAGGCTGAATTAATGTTGTTCAGGCAACTTTAATATTGGCATTCTCCGACTTTTTTGAAAGGATGATGTTGCCTTTTTAATGAAGTTCTTTTAATATCTTGTGCGTGTGTGTAATCTCACACACCTATATAACAATGTTCTTTTAATCTCATGAATTGTCTAATGCTTTAAAAATTCCTACTAAATTTTTGGCTTTGCTATGAATTTGAAGCAATGGTCTGAAGAATACCATTAATTAAGTGTCATGCAAAAAAACTGTACTTCCATCTGTTGACTTTAAATGAGATGCCTGACAATATCAGTGATTGTGCTTTGATTCTTGATTTTGGAGAAAAGATGAAAGAGGAATGCCTGCTTTCACAACTGACTGCTAGTCATTAATTTGCAGAATTGTAACATTCTCATTCCTTCCTAAGAAAATATTTTTTTTTTTTTCCTACTGCTCCAAGTAATTATCACTACCTAGTCCAAACTCTGCTGTGTCAGTAACTGTTCCAAGATAATGGCATGGCTGAAACAGAACTTGCTACTCTGTTCAATGTCATACTGGTGTTACATATTATGCATCGGTATTATTATTTTCTACTCATTTTAATGCAGCCAGATTGTTTACTTTTAGAACACATAATTTAAACAGCTGAGAGCAGAATTTTTTCTTGATGTTTCAAAACATTTTTATGAGCAGTTGTGATTTTTAGAGTCCCATTAATGCCTATCAGTACCTCAGATCATTCTCTTTGTTGTACTTCCTTTTGAACTGGCAACATGGAATTTCAAATCCTCTTTAATTTCAAGATCAATTAAAATTCAAGGATTTTGAATCTTGTTTGTTAAATCCTTTCAGAAGTCCTGGTAAGCTTCTCTGTGCTACGCGGTGCAACAGACTATGGATCACTTGCAAATTTGTCTATTTTCTTTGTTCAATTCTGTTGTGCACAGTTATTAAATGTGTAAAGTATCAATCACAGCATGAAACTCCAGAATATTTATTTTGGATAAAAAATTAATAATATTAATTCCTCATATATGCTAGACATTCATGAAACATTCATGAAAAGGTCCTAGCAAGGTTATTCTTTATGAAAGGTATCACAGGAAAAAAAGCAGGACCATCTGTCCAAGAATGTGAAATAAACACAGAGATGGAAAACAACAGTGGAACAGAATGAAGGCATACAAAATACAATGGAGTCCTGCAGAGCTTTTAAAATTATGATAAGAAGTGTAAAGCTGAGGGTATAACCAAAATATTGAAATAAGGTGAATAACAGACAAGGAAGAGGAATTCAATATCTTAAGCAATTCTCAGTATTAATCACCTTTGTGTAGCATTACATATGTTTATTAAAGATGAGAAGAAGAGCTAAACTGAACGCACCTTTACCTTTCATTATTTGATAATTTTTAGTTTAATAGTCTCCCATTGTAACTCAACCTTTCTGTGTCTTTATTTTTGTTCTTGGACAGCCCCATTATCAGTGCCAGATTTGCAGCAGCAGAGCAGGGTGGAAGGAGGAGCTGGGTTTGTAACCTTCCATTAGCACCATGAGGAACATCCATTTTAATGTATACCTTTGAGAATATCCATTAGCATTATTCTAAAAATGATTATTTGGGAATATATGCAATATATTCCATATAGTCTTCTACACACCAGTGTTCTGCATATGGAGATTTTTGCTTAAATTATCTGATTTCTGGAAGAAATGTGGCATATTTTACCCTTTTTTTTAATCCAACCCAGAATTTTTGCTATTAGCATTTCTAACTGATTGCTTCAACACCAACATTAGTTTGCTTAACACACATCATAAATATACAGAGAACGTAACAGGAACAGTACAGAATCCAATCCTAGGACAGAAAATTCTATGGGTTAACCCATCAAACTGTGAAGAAAAATAGTGAAAAAAGGCTCTGCACTCTAAACTAAGTAAATTTTTCTTCTGTGCTTTAAGGATTGCCAAGCTGGCCCCTACTGACCTGTCAAAATGTGGTAGTTTCAGCAAGAAAACACACTACTTGAAAGGTCAGATCACAGACAATTCAACTCAAGAATCAGTAACGAGTGAACCTAAACAGTCAACAGATCCCAGCAAGTTGCTGGGGGAAAGGTTATCAGTCAAAGCACAGGAGTACACCGTTGGTTTAGAGGGAAACTCTTTAACAAATTGCTTTTCCATTCTAAATGTTTTCTTAATTGTGTTCCAATAATTACTCAAGGGGATGTTAAGACTGGAAAATATGACAACAGCAACTGAAATGCAGGAGTAAGAATGAGAGAAGGGCATGAAAAACTTTTTCAAAGAGACATTCTTTCCTTCCTTACTAGTAAAGTAGAGCAAGGTCTCATATTTAACTCCTTAAATGAATACACCGGATTTGGCAAGGGAAATAGCTGTAAGTAAACTAATTTCTAAGTCTGAAAGGTGGTGAGCATATTCTAATTCATTTCAGTGATGACACGTTTCTGTCTGCGTTTTTTTTTAGCCATATCTATTTTAGATTACATGGGATGCTTATGTGATCTCAGTAATACCCTCCATTGGCTCAGTGCAGAGCTAAGATCCAGATCCAGGTCAGCTAAGTTCAGGCAGTCGAATTACCTATGACAGGAGTGCAGTCACTCTGTGCTTCCTGGAGTCAATGGAGAATGGGGGTCCTGCAAGGTCCATCTCCCACTACAACACCATAAATGCCGTGATATGTCTCTCTCTCTCTCTGTGCTCTCTAAGGGCTCTAGGGAAACTGGACTTCTAATTTAGGCATCTGAGTTAGGTGGGACAAATCTTGCCTTAGGCCCCCAGTTTTGGCGCCTGAGTTGACCTGAACTTAGGTGTTTCAAGTAGCCTAAATTAGTTTGTATGAGTATTTTGCACTGAAGACTTGTCTAAGTTATGTAGGATATTTACCCTTTCAGTGGCTAAAAACTTAAGACAAAAGAGTAATGGTATGCCCATATTAGAGGTGGGGAACTCGGTCAAAAAGACTGAAGGACTGATCAAAGACTCAAGAGAACTTCTCCCCTCTTCTTCTGAGGATTGCAGTTCTTTGGCCAATGTCAGTCAGAACTGTAGATCAGAGGGAGAAGTCTGAAGCATGAACTTGTGATTCTCCCACCTTGTTCTTTAAGCACACAACAACAGCGCTGTGGAGGGCAGAGCAGAAATTCTGCAATATCAGATTTTTTACAGTGCTGGCAAACTTACTTTACATTTTCTGTTTGCAACAGAGTATTTTAATCATAGTGCAAGGGCTACGGCCATAATTCTTCCCATTAAGTTCTACTGTTAAATAAATGATACAGTTTTTGTTGATGTGAATGAAAAGCAGTTACTATGAAAAGCTATTACTTCATCAGCGGTAATGTAAAAATAATTCTATCCTCAACATTTGTATGAAGATTGTTGAAGTAGATTACTAATCACCCTTTATTGAAAATTACTTGATTTATAATTCTGATTTATATTTATACAAATGTAAAAGGAAATAATATTCCAGCTATCTACCTTGCACAGCATTGTTAGGGATAATTCAAAGATCCCTGCGCTAGACTTACACAAATGGGAAGTCTTGGTTCCTTATCTCTGGTGTGGCAACTTCTGCGCCTGGTTGTGATACTAGTACCTGCTGTAATCACACTAACAGCAGCTCTGTTGACTTTGGCTGGAACAAACCATATCATATTTTTCCAAAATAACAAGATGTTTATTTACAGAATCCTTGGTTACTGCAGTATATAACAAGCAAGTTCCTACTTAAGATTTCCAAAAGGAAGATGGACTTAAAGTATAGTTCTCATAAAAACTTTCAGTCTCCTTTTATCTCGATGGTTATTTTTTTGAGCGATCATCAGTATGTGGACGAGCAAATTCTGCCTCTCCTCTAGGTAAAATAAATAATTCGACGCAGTTTTATCAATAAACTCCTAAGAACAAACTAAAATGAAATCTTCACTAACTCATCCAGTGAAAAAATATCTGTGTATTCTTGATAGTTTTGGTTCGTTCCTATCGTGAGATGTACTGCAAATTTCTGGACTAGAGTATCCGAAATATTAAAAGCTGTTTTATTTGTTGTTCCTTGAACAAAACCTATCTACTCTCAAGGTCTGTAGAATCAATTTCCTTTTTAAGAATATGTAACCACTGAGTCCAAAAGTCCAGATACCCTTCCAGCTATGCAGGACTTTGAATATGAGGAAGTCCTAATTCCCAAGGAGAATAAAGGGTTCACGAAATGATCATCGCATAACATCATTGTGTGTTAACCCTGAAGTACAAAATTAGAGATAGGGCTACCTCTGCAAAAGGACCTGGGTATTATAATGTCTCTCTGCACTTTTAAGTACAGGATATTCATCCACAAAACCCCAGCTTGGCTGCTGAATGAATCCCAGGAGGAGTGGCACTCTGCAGGCACTCACGTTTCTACCACTGCTTGTCTGGAGTGCTTAGGTTCACAACGGAGCCTTGGATATCACAGCATGGACTGGTTCTATGCTTTAATAATTGATTATCTGATAGACTTACAGCATCCAAGTTAGACCCCTTTACTTCCTTTGCACATCACGTCACTCACATTGCAAAGCAGGGGATGTCCAAAATACCCACAGACAAAAGATGCTTTGCTCACCTATGAGATTTAGGTGCCTCACATAAGTAACACTTAGTGTTTGAACAGTATTTATCAATAATGGATATAGACATATAGGATTCAGATATAATTTCAGAGTTTTACATAAAGTATTGCCCAGAACAGGGGCTAGAAATTAGCATTTGCTTTTTCCCCAGTGAGTGTCCAAACCCATAAGAATTTGCCTTTATTCTTGCATCTGACGAAAACCTTGTTGTTTCATCCAAAACAGAATACCGTCAAAAGGAATGCACTCCATCACACTGCATAGCCTGTTGTTTGGACTGTCTCCTAAGGTAAAAAAATGTCCAAATCACTGCAAGAAATATTTGAACTCATTCTCCGCCCAGGGAAGGTATGATGATTAGCAAGGAGTTGACTAAAAGAAGGAGCTTTTTCTACATTTTAAGCCATTTCTTGGGAGAAAAGACAGGAGAGGCTTTAGGGCTATGAATCCTGATTAGGGAGGGACATATTCCTTCAGCCAGCCATACAGACAGAGGGAAACAAAGTTTTATTGCTATTCTTTGTGTTTGCTATTAGACAGCTATGGTGACTCACCACTTGCTCTGTTACTCAGGTATCCCTCTCAGACAATGAGCATCTTCTGTTTCTTGTAAGGGCAGCCCAGGGCCCACTGAATACTGTGGAAGCTAGTGGGGTGCAGATGCTGGGGGGGATTGAGGGGTGCTGCAGTGCTCTCCCTGAGGACGCTCTTGATCTTTAGCAGCTTCTTCCAGCTTAGAGGGAGTTCACTCTGCTCGGAAAGAATTGTGTGAGGGGATACAACTGTCTCCTGCAAATAACAACACCCAACAGCAAGCTCCTGCCTGCCGTTTCTTCCTTTACCCAGCTCCAAATAACACATTTATGTACAACATGCCTTTCCTGAGTTCACAAATTTCTTATACTTCTGTAGCTTTCTGATGGGCAGAGGGAGCAGGGACCTCTCCATGGAGCTCCCTGACCCTGGCATAGCCTTCTGAACTGTGTCATGATTGGGGTACGCCTGAGGCTTTCTCTTTTGCCTCTTGAATAGTACCAGTCTTTGTTGCTCTATTGGCCTGTGCTTGAATGAATCTTTTGGGTGAATGATGTATTCCTTGACATTATCCATGGTGGTTTCATAGAGAAGGATATTAAAATGACCTAACCTTATTATTCACATGATAGTCACTGATAAAACCCCTGTATTTAGTAAATTCTATCACACTATGATACATGACAGCCCACATTTATTATAAGCAATATGTTGGCTTTTAGAAAATGCTTTTGCTTTTCAAACAGCAGAACTTTACAAGGAAATCTATGAATCTCTGCTATTGCAGTTCTAACAGCCAAAACTGGATAGAGCAATAAGACAAAAGATAATGAACACAGAACCGGGGTATTGTTGGAAAGACAAGGCTTAGCTAGAAAGAAGCATGAATAAACTACATTTTACATATCTTAATGTTTAAAATCAAATTACTGTGCATTGTATATCATCACACACACACACAAAAATAGTGCCTTCCTTCAAAAAGTAATAGCTTGTGTCATAGAGCATATACTCTAAGTTGCTTAACTGGCATGGTACAGATACATCTGGCAGTTCTTACTCAATCTTAATGCTCAATAAAAGTATTATCTTAATGTAAAATACATGGAAGTTGTGTAATTTCCCATTTTTAAAAAAGGGAAAACTGAAAAAGCCACAAACATTGCCAAACTGACAGTAGGATGGTTAAGCAGGAGACTTGAAAACCTTACATTCTCCATAAAAACCTGGCCACGTGGGCTAAGCAGGTAACTTACAACAATTTACTCATGATTGTACCATGAACCATGAAAAGGGAAAAATGCACATAAACATATAGCACTGAGTTTAATGAAGAGATAGTTCCTTTGGACAGATCTCTGGCTAGTGGAATACATTCATACAGAAGATACAGAATATTAAGTGCCCATGACTGACATGACCTTTTTCATATGTCAGAAGGAAGAAGTGTACAGTTTTCAGTATGAATAGGATACAAGTGGTTAGTTCTCTTACCTGCCTTTGAGAAATGCCAGACTACGTGGCTTCCTTGTGTCAGGGAGAAGATAAGAACATTCTGAGGTGAATTATTTCTTATAATGAACTGAGAGTCTGGGTCCATATCATGATTTTAGTCATTACCGACAATCAATTTATCTATAAAGTGCACGCTATAACTCTAACTACATAATTATGTAACCATAAAGACTACTATAATATAATGGCACACACATATATTATGAAGTTTAAAACAGAAATAATTCCTGACAAAGCTCTCCTAAGAATTTTTCTTGCTACTTTCAGACAAAATGAACGAAACTACTACTGAATATTTGGTACGTAAATATGTTATGGTAGGAGATATTACTGAAGCAGTGTCACTCCTAGGAACGGTCATACACTTAAAGTCTAATGTTTGTTTTAGGATCAAATAAAAGGATCAACATCATGCTCAGTGACATCAGCAGAAGTATAGAGCCATGAGCTCAGTCAGAAACTGATGTGCGGGCCTGGTGTTTCTTTATGACCTCTTTGTTTCTATTTACAATGGCAAATTATTAGGGACCTACCACTGAAGCCCGCTGGTGTTACCTGAACAATCTCCTAAGTATTTTAAGTAATTACTTAATAAAGGTGTGAATGTATCCAGGATGTCAGTTTCTTAACTAACCCGATATTGGGTTAGTACAATAAAGCACAACTGAAATGATAGGAGATTCCAACTGCTATCACCAGAAAGGGAAAGGCTTTGTGAAAATGATAGCAACAAAAATGACTTACCATCGGAAAACTGTGAGAAAACTAAATGGCTCAATCTGTTTAGCTTTTAAATACTATCAAACGGTGATTTGTTTCTAGAATTTAAATGGCCTAGCTGTGAGAAAGAATAGAATTGAGAAGATTTCTTTTCTATCCTAACAGAGAGATAACAAGTACTCATGCCTGGAAGTTAAAAAGAGGTGAATTTGTAATGGAAGCCACAAGATGACTTTTGTTTCAACAGTGATTAGACATTTTCTGTCTTTTCCTGTCTTCAAGTCAAGAGTGGATTGCTTTGTGAGCATTTGGAAATCAATGGTATCTTCAATCTTAATTCCTATGAATTTATACATGAGTCTTCCATGCAGACATCGTTAATGATGGTACGAGGCTGACATTTTGCTTGTGGGTCTCACATGTATTTTCTGACAGCAGGGCTGACAGCAGTAAGGCTCCACTGAAGATTATGGAACAGGTTGATTTTTAATTAGCACTCACTCTTATGCCTGTTTTCCCACTTTTCTTTCCCTCTTCAATCCACCCCTTTCTCTATCCTTTTCCTTACACCATGTTTTGTCTCAGTCTCTGTTCTTCAGCTATTTCACTTCTGTCATGGCAATCTTGCTGAGCTGGGCTTCGTCTCACTGCCCAGAACCTGTTCCACTTTTCTACTTTCCTCCGCCTCATCTCAGCTTTCAAGACCAGCTAATCCCTGGTGGGCTGGTGGCCCTCCCATATCCCGGCTCTTTGATGAACTTGTCTCTCCATCTCTTACCCCACCTATTTTCCTTAAAGTGTTTTCTAATCTTATGTTAATAAACAACCAAGTGCTTCTATTCCTTCCTCCCCTTCTTATTCAGCCACAGTCATTTCCTCTCATTTCCCCTATTGCCTTCCAGGCCCAGATGCAGTTCTTAATCTCAACACTTTTTGTGACATATTTCCTCTCCTCATGAAAAAGATTTTTCAGTCCTCATAGGGTAGTTTCTGTCTACTTGCCAGGCTAGCAGAGGCTTGGGCTTCCTGATGTCCATTTGTGTGCCTGTGTCCATCCTCCATGCCTCTCAGCTCTGGACTGTGTACATTCAGTCACGCTGTGGAGACGGAGCAAATGGAGACATATGCAAGCCCCAAGGTGAAAGAATGCTATAAATTCTTCTTTGACAATGGAACATGAACTTTCTGATCAGCAACACCATCAGCAGAGGGATGGGAATATGCCTCATGAGCATGAAGATTTTATTGTTTAAAATGAAGGTCGCTACTGAGAGTATGTAAATTCAAGGTCTTTACATTCAGCAAAATTTTGGAGATGAAGGAAAAGAATCATAGATTTCGAAAGTTTTTGAAGGTGAGGAACTAAGCCACATGTGCCTCTCCATTTCTCAGACCAGTGCAGATTATGGGTAAGACTTTCAGGCAGCATGAAATTATACCAGATGCTAAAAGCTCCTAATGGGCCACTTGGATAGACTCCGAATACAATGCAGCTCAGGCACATTCATTTTCATAGTCAGGCCATATGAAGATGGGTACAAGGTTTTGACAGGTCTTTTCCTGCCAGGAGTATCTCCAGTTCTGAGGGATTCCCTCTCTGGAAAGATGTGACCTCTGTTTACCTCCCTTACAGCAGGTGAATAGGCAACAGACTGTCCCAAAGTTGCAAGATCGTTTTCAGCTAAATACTAACACAGCCATTTTTGCGCTTTTTTAATGTTTGTTTTTTGAAATCCAACCCTGCATACAAGCCATTTCCTTCTCTAACTTGGCATCATACCAAAACCACTTTCTTCTCAGTTGATTCTTCTAAACATCTTAATGACTCTGTCAGCTTCCTGTAATTGTTCCTCAGTATAGGATTTCCTCCGTCCCCTCCTACTAGCTCAGGCAATGTCCTTCTGGTTTATGCTTTAAAGTGCTTGGACATGAGAGACAGACAAAAAGAAGAGACCAGTATATATCGAATGCAGATAGTTTTAAAAACAAATGGGAAAAACAGAGACCTGAACTATTCTTGTACTTGCTAGGTTTGCTCAGGATCTGTGAGCAATCTGTTGCCTTTAAACAGTTGCTTTATGACATCTCAGGAAAAGGAAAAGGAAGCATGAGAACATTGATCAGTAACCAAAAATAAGACAGTGATGTAAAAAATAAAGAAACTGGTTGGACTCTGGGAACTTCTATTATTATTTAGCATTTAGGCAGCACATGACTCATTTTAGAAACTAACTTTACAAACTCACTTTACAAACTAACTCGCATAACCTTCATACCATCTCTCCCAGTGAGAACTGGGTATCATCTTCACTATATAGTGGAGGTAATATAAGAACAAAGTCTCCAGTGGCATATCAGTAGTCTTAGTTCCAATCATCATGTCAGTAGCAAATTTGACTCAAAAGTTAATGGTATTTGGTTAAAGCCATACAAAGTGTCTACAGCAGAAATTCTGCGGATCCCAACTTACATTCTGATCTCTCAATGTGTCTCCCTTTCTTGAGGATTCCACAGGTTTACAGAAATACATCGTATTTTTTATAAGAAACTGGTCCTCATGGGGGTATAAGTCACAAAAATATCACATCATGCTGGAAAAGTGATGACTCCACTGAATACCAGAATATGTGAAAAATATCTGAGTTACATTGCCTCAGCATACAGCCCTTCGAAACAGTTACACAAATGATTAGTTCAAGAAGAAAGAGCTAGCGACTGACACAGGGGCCTTCCTCTGCTAGGTGGGGTCCCATGTTTCATAGAAGGATCAACTCTTTGCCCAAGTGATGTGCGGAAAACAGACTCCACAATCTGTAAGATTGTAAAGTAGGTACGTTTATTCGGCGCCGGGTGGCACAGGGGGTAGCCCCACCAAAGTCGTCTGCGCCCCAACATGGCAACCTGCTTCAAACTTATACAGTTAAGTGTTACATATACGTGAGATTTCCCAATATGCCTATACATATGGATGACCTATCCCCGCTTCATATTAAAATTAGTTCCAAGAAGTAATTTCGATAGACTCCTCCCGATTGCCCTTGCGCAGTGCCTCCTTGTGGGGGTCATCAGGGGTCACAGAGATGAAGGCTGATGGCTCCTCTTTGTTACCGCTAGTAACCTCTCGTTCTCGTGCAGACTCAGTTTCTCCTTGGCTCTTGCTCAAACTGCAGGGTCGGTTTCAACAGGTTCTCAAGACAAATTTCTGACTCTTCTCAGGAACTGTCCTTTGTGAGGAGCCACAAGACTTCTTGCTTCAATTAATTTGTACAATAGTTAACAAATCATTAACAACATCTAATTCAATTCCTTGAGCTATACATCAATCTAGATAATCATTAAACAACATCTTACCTACTAAGATTCCCTTAACTCCTTCTCTCACAAGGCTGCTGACTACTTTGCCCTTGCTGACCACTCTCCTTTGCTCAGGATGATCAGTGTTTCTCATAATGGGGGGAAAAAACAGCCTACCTTCCAGCACCTCCGCAAATCCCATCAATTAGCTAGTGGATTGTACCCACAGGGAAGTCACTTTTCTGTCTGTGCAGGTTCTTAAGTTCAGCACTTTCATTTCCAAAACCTTTAGTAAAATGCCATCTGGCTGTAAAGACTCCCAAAGCATAAAGTGCTTAAATTTTCCTCAGTGACATCCCTTCACTCTAAAAGTATTTTTGTAAGAATGGTCTTGTTGGCAATACTGAGAGAGTAGACACCCGAGCCTTGCTGAGACCTCTAGGCTGTGTCTTCTTCAACCTATCCACCTACATGGCCAAATTGTGTGGGGTTTTTCTGAAGAGGCCTCTCTGGTCAGGCCTTGCACAAGCAGTGGAAGGGGCAGTGATGCTTCTTGCATTCCCATTCAGTAGCCAGGCTATTAGAAAACTCAAGTGGGTTGTGGGAGACTTGAATTTACAACCTTCTTCTGCCTGAGGGGATGTAAATGTACAGGTTCATTCAGTAAGACTGATGTTCCAGCCACCTGACCAGGAACTTCAGCTTCTGCAGTGTCCCTTGCTAAAGCTCTCCTATCTCACAGAGAATAACCAAAAAAGAGGTAGAGACTCCAGTATCCCATCAATCAAATAAGCAATTGTCAACAGTACCTATGAGTTGACACAGTTTATCTTAGCTGGCATATCCAAGCACTTACTTTCTGTCATTTTTCCTACCATTGCTTTTCTTCTATGAATTTAATTATCTTCTTATATAAATAAATTGTAATGTCAGGTGAGCCAGGTCTCACCTGTATTCATAGAAACAGAAGGAAATGAATGTCAGTTGTGTGAATTTGTCTAACTACAGAGTATGGAAAAAGTTAAGTAATTAGAAAGACAAACCAGTTGCTTTCACTTTTAAATGCACAGGATAAGATGGTATGTGAAGCTCTTGAATGATAACTGCTGAATTTTCATTATAGGAAAAAACCAGACTATGTAACCTGAGCTTTATATCATACACTGTGTTCTTATGATTTTAACTCTGAATGGAAGGGAGAAAGAGATGATGGCTCATCTCCGTTGACTACACAAATACAATTTTTCAAGGAGAAGGAAACAGCACGCTTAAGAGCCTAGATGGTGAAACAAACTCTTACATAGTGCATTTTGCTTGAAAATGAATAAGTGAAATTTGCCTGGAGGATGAGAAATTCAGGTGTGAAACGGGTGCGGCTACAGTTGCAAAGTTAATAAGACATGAATTTGGTTTTTGCCTTGGTGTGTAGTATTGACATGCCTGTGGCTGCAGGCACATAAGAGACTGAATATAATTGACATTCTGGCAGCAGACAGAAAGTTGTAGTATATGAAACATTTCTTTGTAATTAATACATTCTTGATTATACCTTTTTTAAAAAAAGTGCTAGTGAATCTCATGTTTATGGGAGAGAGAATAAACATCCTATTTAACTGTATTTTGTTCCATTACAAATACTTCCCATACCATCAGCAAACTCGGCACCTTCAGCACCTGTTTTTAAAAATCCATGATGTTCTGAAATGCCTCTGCCGATATGACCCACTGTCATGAATCACGCTCAGCAGATCAGCTGGAATTGTAGATGACAGTCCTTAACCCAGATCACGACTAAACCTTTTAGCTGTACGAGGACCAAATACCTGAGTGCCTTGTATAAAGGGACTTAAGGCTAGGTGTACAAAAGGATGGAGATATCTAAAGCTGAAATCTGAATTTCTCACTCTGTTTTCAGCTGATATAGGAGATGGAAATACGCTGTCATGGTGAGAAACGACATCTATGTTGAAAGGGCAGGGTACTTCGGTTTCCTTTTCTACAATCAGGTATTTCCTGCTGTATTTCTGTGAATTTTTGTCAAATATCCATCTGAATTAAAATCTCAGCTTCTGAATTGTCTAGGTAAAAGTGAACAATATAGCCAGCCTCAGCCGTTAGTTATCCACTGGGTGAGCCTTTCCTTTAACCTCTGATCTTCCACTTTGCATTTTTACCTTATTGGTCAAACTCTGGAACCCACACTTTCCATGTAAGTGCCCTTATTGCCATGTAAAAGGATCTGTCTCTCTATCACTCAAAGAATAATCAAGGATTCTAAACAAAACTGAATAAGCTGAACAACAAAATATGCTAAGTTGAACAAAAAAGCGTATAACCTTGAGGACTGAACCTTCATTAGTGGGTCAGGAGAGCAGGGTTCGAATCTCTGTTCATGCACACGAATGTAGAGGGAAACTCATTTTCAGCAGTGTGCTGGGGGCAGGCAAAACCCCGGCAGGGCTTTGGCAGGCTATCTCAGGAGTCATGGCTATGAATTTTAAAAGACAGAAAGATTGCCATTCTCCCTGGACCTTGGTGAGGCTGAGTGCAGGAGTCTCTCTTATGCCTTTGCCACCAGCCCATTTAGACAACTCCTTGCTCAGTTCACTGGTTTCTCTGACCCTCATCACACTGAAAGGGGAGTCAGGGTGCGTGACCGGCGGCTGCTGGTTCTACACAAGAGAGAAAGTCAACAAGATAGGTATTGCAACAAGGAGTGAGGCCCTTTTCTGTAGAGAGACTAAACATTGAGCTTCACCTTGACTGAATACTTCAAGGAGGTTAGTACACAGAGCAGGAAGTCCTGTTTCTGTGCCTTGTGTCTGCTGTATACCTGACTTTTAGATAGCATTCACTGCTGGCAATGTTCAGCGTCAGGTTTTTTTAGGCGTGGGAGCTGTAATCAAAGATGCATTGTGACCAACTCTATTATCAGATAACTGCTGCGACTGTAAAATCAGGTAAGCATACCGAAGGAAAACACTATATACAGGGCTGCCTTGGACACTTACATACCTGGAGCGTGTGAGATTAAGCAAAAGTCCTCCAAAAAGTATTTTACAAAAGGTGAATGAAGTCTGGTTATCTTCCAGAAAGAGGAAATTCACAACCTTCAGGCATGGTCCATTTACCTTGCCTTTCACTCCCTTTGCGGATGAATACCGTCACAGAATTTCTCTGAGGAAATGAGCTTTAAGAGCAATTCTCCGCTATCGTCTGCGCATGGTGGCAAAGGGCTCGTTAACTTTTGTGCCAACCAGGAGATGTGAACTCAACGATCCACTTTTCCTCCTTTTACAGACTCAGATATTCTTTGAATGCCCAGATCTCTAGACTGATGGCTTGCTATTTGTAAGAAACTATTGACTTGAGGAGGGAAGTGAAAGAGACAAACTAAACCGAGAGCTCAAGCAATGGGCAGATCTTGGTGGTATCTCAGAAGCCTTAATGTCATGACAACACATCCCATGATTCATATTTAGCAAACGAAATTCCCACCTTCCTGTCACTTGGGCATGACCCCTACATAACAACAAAAAGTGTGGAAGTTTTTCAGACAGCAGGTGGGTGTATAGGGACAGGAGGCAAATGGTTACTATGAAAGAAATAGGTACTAACAATTTTGATGGATCACAGAGGATGGAAATTCTTCAATGAGAAGAGCTGAAAAAGAGTCAATCATGAAACCATCGTATTGTGCCCTTCACCATCCTTTATAAAATACCTGATAGGAACAGGTATCCTCAGTCCTTTCTTCTTCTTGTCATTTTATTATCTGTCAAACAGAATGCTTTTTTTTTAACTAGGTGTGATTCAGCCCACTATAGAGGCAAGTGTAAATAATACAGCTGATAGCAATGACGCTAATCGCCTGCTTAAGTTGGGTGTGTCCCAAACTTGGTTGCTAAACTTGCAGTCGCAGGTTTAGTAGTTGCTTGAAGCTCGCGACTGCAGGTTCTTCAAGGCAAGAACTGCTTTTTACTATGTATTTATGCAGTAGATGTATTTATGACATAATGGGCCCCAATTTCTTTTGGCACCTCTAACTGCCTTTATAATATAAATCTTAATTGCAATAATAAACTTTGGGGATGGGAGCCAAAATATTTCTGTGCGTGTGGGGTTTTCTGTGTATGCCCTAGTGTACTGGTCCCCCGATTCTAATTGTGGCCTTTGAACTCATTTCTACTGAGATGCAGTTGAAAGTCAGAATAACAAGACCGTTAATAATAATAGCAGTGCGAGGACATAATGCTGTATGGTAGAGAACGCGCAAGAGGGCTGCATTGGTTTAGATCTGTGTTACGATAATGAAGCCTGGGTGCCGAGAGCTATGATTTCTACTCGCATACCCTGAGCTTCAGCCAAGTCAGAGTTCTAGGGAAAATTAACTCTTGCTGGAAACTTCTTGAAGTATTTTGGTAGCAGCCCATATATAAAGCAAGTCTTAAAAAAGTAATTAAAATCTGTGGGTCCATGACGGAAGCCTGAGGTCTTTGGGAAAATGAAATGTAGGGCAGTACAGGGAAAAAGTCTGGGAATGCACTGGCTTTGGAGATATGAGCATGTAGGGGCAGCACATGGGATTTATGTTTTTAATATACATGTTGTGAGTGTTTATTTTTCTTCTTCAGAAAGTCACACCTCAGTTTAAGTTAAGACGATCTCCATTTTAAGCCACTATGGCAGGTCTATAGAAAGCATAGTGCTGGCAGGATTACTAGAGGAACGTGTTCGTCTTCTGTTGCTTTCTCCATCTGTTCGAACAGAAGAAGTGAGCAGAGCTGTCAGTGCACTGCCTGCAGGTAGCTGTGGAGCAATGACAGACAGCACTGGCTTGTTTCCTTCCCCAGTATTTTGTAGATAAAATCATGGTGGTGCTGCTGTGGCATAATAGAAAAGAAGAGGATCCCATTCCCATGTTTTCCTTTATGCCAAAAGTTAGCTGTGGTTCAGCCTTTTTATTGTCTTAATGCTCTGTGGAACCACTGAGCTTTCTGCAGAGATGCAAGCCCTACATCTCTGTTGCTAAATAAGACAGGAGCAATTTTCTGACCCCGAGAGCAGGTGGCCCAGCCTAGCTACAGTTATACTACATAGTGTTTGGCCTCCTATGAACCTTGAAAGGTACCCTTCTAGGGCTAAAACATAACTATTTTCTGTGATTTTTTTTTTTTCCCCCAGTACAAAACATCTGGAAAAAACTGGGTGTTATGCTTGGGTCTCATCAGAATGACACTTTCATACATGAAATGTATGGAGTTTTCATACATGTTCTCATACATTGCTTGCTCTATGGTACAGCATGAGGAATCTTTAGATATGCAAAGCTTGGATGACGTTGGAAGACTGTTGAGGCTGGAGGGAACAAAACCTAGTGCCATGGTGTCGGTACCGTCTATAGGAATTGATCCCCACGTGGACTATCCCTCCAGCCAGGCTTAGCCACCGCTTCCCAAAGAACTGGCATAAGCTAAAGCAGCCTGGAAGCACACTAGCAATTAAACAGTGTGGATGATCACCAGGCCAGTGCTCAAGCTTGTTCCTTGCCCTTGTTTTGTTTAGCAGTATGGAAAGAGCTGAAATACCCATACACCCCAGGATCAGGTTGCCAGGGGAACTGCAAACATTGGCCTTAATTGACTGGGACACTTGACAGCACATAGCTTTAATGCTATCATGCAATAATTTTTTTCACTAAATCTAAGGGTCAGTCTTCATATGTGGGGGTGGGTTAAGATGAAGAGCTTGGGAGGCACACTGTAGCCGTAAATATCCAGGGTTTTGGCAAAGTCCGAAGAGACTTCCCTGTCACTCCTTTGCTCAGACAGATGCCTTGCTCTTCTCAAGCAAGGTCACCTTATCTCTCTTACTCCCTCGATTCAGGAGCCAGCCTGTCTTTGGTGAAGCTTTACTGCTGTTTCTGTTACTCCTTTCAAATGGAAAAGCTCTTTTTAAAGCAATCAGGAGGAAAAAAGAGAAGATCTTGGCTTACTGCCATACGCCTTGTTTGTGGAGGCTAATATAATATAGAGCAGGGGAGCTGTAGGACAAAGAGCTGCGATCTTGCACTTGTCAAGTCTTGCCCTTGGTGTTCGGTGCCCACCCTGTGGGATCACCAGTGTGGTCTTTTTTCAGCTGCTCGATACATGAGGTACCTCTGGATCCCATATGGTCTTTGTCCCTCCTTTTTCACTCTGTCTTAAGGCTTAAGGGGTAACTGAGTGCAAGAGCATTCTGACCTCAACTGGTGCTTAAAAACCGTGCGTACTCTGAGGGATTGTGGGGATGCCTTTCTGCCTACATGAGTCAAGTTGACCTTAACTTCCTGCTTCTGCTCATATTTTCAGCAT
>NW_009636512.1:49271-61384 GCF_000690535.1 Cariama cristata | reverse complement strand
CCGCTCGGCGCTCCCTCCCGCTGGCCTACGGAGGGATCCCGAACGGGGAGGTTTTGACCTCCAGTTTCCCGTATACCAGAAGGATGCGAGGACATCTGTAAGAACTCATCCCCTCAAATAAGTATATTTATATACAGCAGGACTTCTGCTCTGGGACCCCAGCAATGTTTGGTGGCTTTGCCAGGCAGAATCTTGCAAGAAACGCGTCTAAACAGATGCCCCGGCTTCCTTGCAAACATCTTGCAAGAGATGCTACTTGCGAGTTGAATTCCTTTGTCTCAGAGGAACAGGCACCTGTGTAGTTGATCAGGCAGCACCCCAGAAATTCATCCCCTTTTCACTTCGGTTTGAAAAAACCCCAACAACAAACCACCGCCGAGCTGATACGCTCGTGTAAATAGCAGCCCTAGTGCTGTAGCGATCGCTTTGCCAGGCTGAACGCTACCAGCAAGTGTTGGTGTGCTCTTGTAACTTACACCGCCGAAGCTGCGGTTGTTATTAATCTCAGTTCTGCTGTGAGCTGCCGCTTTCACAAAACAATATACAACTTCATTCAAGCATGCTATTGTTGTTGTCTGCCTGGCACTTTAGGCTGCTGTGTGAGGGAAGGTTTTATAGGCTCAACATTTACAGTAAGTAAATATCAGCATTTTCACCAGCCTCCTTCCTCCTCTCCCCAACGCTCAGACTTTATTTCCGCTCCCCCCGCCCTCTTTTGCCACCAACTTGATCTTATTAGTCTGCAAAATTATAGCCTTGTCGTAAACCTGGCGTTCTGAACTAAGGAGAGCCCACAGCAGCTATGCTCATATTTTCATTTTGTATTTTTCATCAGTGACGTTAGTCCAGGGTTGTTTTTATTATTATTACTTTTTTTTTTTTAACACTACTCTGAAAGGATAAAGCTGAAAAGCCCTATCCATTTCTTGGAAAAGCCAGTCTCTGTCTGTCAGCATCCATCATGCCGTGTACGCTATTATTTAAAAACAACTACAGCAATGGACAGACCAGACTATATAAGGGATTTCTCTCACTCTAATTCCCATATCCAGTGGCCCACAGTATTTCTTGTTTAGTCTCCCTGTGCTGCTGAGAAGTGCATAGGAAGGATGAACAAGAAAGAAACATTAAAGAAGTGCTGGTATCCTCCTTTTGCAGACAAGACAGGGAGATCTAACTGCATCCACACTGAGTGGCTCAGGGCTTGAGGCTGCATCTGGCCACCGCTCCGTGCCCTGAGCACGCTGCTTCCATGGCAGGGAGATGCTGCCTCCAGCTTCCAGCCAGCTTTTCTCCCAGGAAGGCTCATGTACAAGGTGGGCCTCACTTGCCTGTTGCCTCTGCAAGCCCTTCACGCAGCCAGCACTGCTCTGCAAATTCAAAACCACAAATGAGCGAAGATGATACAGATGTAGCTTGGAGGCTTCAGACTTCCTTGCAAATTAACATCATTTCTCAGAGGCAGGTGTGATTGTAGCTTTGTGGGTAGCTAGGAGGGGAATGGAGTCACAGATACATTATTCAGTCTTCTCCTTACACTTTGGAGGGTGGAGGGAGAGAACTGACATATCAAATGTGAGAAATCAAAACTTACTTAGGGAGACTGTAAAGGGACCATCGCCTGGGTCTGTGAAGGGAAGAGGATTTTCTGGGAAACAAAGGCACTGTCAGCTTTCGTGTCTGTTCTAGGCGGTCCTAGCGTTAGGCAGCATTGCTGCTCTGCCTTTTAGTAATTTTATGGACCTGATATTTTAAGGCACCAAAGGGAACGATGATGTTCATTCGACATGTGAGATTATAAAATGGTGAAGTGTTTGTTTGCATGGCCTGGATTGGTAATGTCTACTTTAGAGAGCTTGCTGGTTTATTACCCACTTTCTGGTGGAGAATACCGGAAACAGAGAAACACCAGAATTATTATTATTTATTTTGTTGCAGTTAGGTTTTTATGAAGATAGGTGTACAGATGGATATATAGATATGCCTGAGCAACTGCAAATATAAGACAGAAAAAACAGGATTTGTTTGCCGAAGCTGAATTCCTGCCAGTCTTTGAGTCCTTTCCTGGGACACTTGTTTGCTGAAGAACACCAATGATTTGCTTTAACGGAGTATAAAAAGCCTGCACTGGTATGAGGAGGACTCGTGGGCAGAGATGAATAGATGGACCTTACAGGCCACGTGAGCTCTCTCTCAGCAGTTCATCATTGCAGTCACTGTGCAAGCTGGATTTTTTGCCCCTGTGAAGAGGTGGGTAGATATTCACTGGGGCACCGGGGAATGGAAGTCTCCCAGGCTGGGTTGTGTGGTAGTAGCAACACATGCACGTGTATACGTACTTTTACACCTGGTTGTGCGTATGGTTGTGAGTAGAAGTAGCCAGGCACTTTCAGGGAAAAAAAAGAGACTGCTGATTTACATGTATACCGTATGTTTCCTATAAAGCAAGGTGGCTAGGCAGTGTGATGTTTTGCTACAATGGGAGTCCATTTCTGTGAGCTGTGTATTGTTTGAGGGAGGAGGTTAAATTCTGCCTCTCGGTACATGCATGCGTTTGATATGGAAATGGAGAAATGTCAGCTCTGAGGGGTTGCAGGTATGCAGCTAGGTGCAGAACTGGGCCCATGGTTAGTACAGCCATACAGGCGTCACGTCCTTCCTTCGGTCCCTGGGTGCTGTTTCTGCATTGTGAAATATTCCCCTTGTCTTCCTTTTATCTTTTCTGGAAAGACCTCCTGTAGCATTTGCTGTCTTTATAGCTTTTTATGAGACTTGCAACTCTGGAGTTTCATTGCCGCTCCATAATCAATGTTAATTCCCCTCATTTTATGGTTTTAAAAATGTACATGCTCTACTCTTACAAACTCTGTAAAATGCCATTAGCGTGTCTTGGGATGATCATATTTTGTTTACAGATGCCTTGCTATTGTAAGCCTCTGTCTTTCTATGGTACAGTTACCAGGAAATGGATTAAAAATTAAATGAACATATTGCTTTGTTTGTTTGTTTTTAATGAAAGCTGTTTTCCAATCAGCTCCTTATTTGATCAAAGATTGCATCTGAGTTAATTGTATGGTTTTGCCTAGTACATGATTCTTTCTCTGAGATAACCAGGTCAAGTTTTGTTTACATTGTGACCCACATCATCTCCATGGTAAGCCACACTCACACCTCTTTCCTAGGACCAGAGCAGTGCATGGAGATAAGCCTGTAAACTAAATTAAATGCACAACTGTAGGCATATAGTTGTTTGATATCAGCATGTCTCACTTTTTCAAGAGGATTTTCATCCCCTGCTCCAACCGACAGTCAGTCTTTGGGTTACATACTGGATGAGTTTTATAGCCTTTGTTAGAAGCAAGAGGTTGTCCACAAATTGCGCGTGCTATTTGTTTATATCTCTAACAGCATGTGTGTGACGGAGAAGCTCTGCTTTGGACTATCTCAGTTTGAAAAGTCTTGCAGCCATCTGTTAAATGCTGTTGCACCTTGTTTTGCAGTCCTGTGAGAGGCTGTTCCTCTTCCAACCTTCTCCGATGTTAATTGCTTCCATCATGGGCTCCTTTCTCACCACGCAGCTTTGAAAAGGTGAGAACAATTTGTGAGGCATGGCTGATACCAACTTTGCCCAAAACACTCATCATTGCCAAAAGTAGTTACGAACCCTGCATTTGATACCCTCCCACTTGGCACTGTTGGGGCCGATCTTACCAGGGTCGCTGTGGAGCTGCTCTGTCTCATAGAGACCATAATTTTGTGTCCAGAAGTTGTTCAAGACCTTTTTCTTTTTATATTGTCCCATCGTATGGATTGACTTTAGAATCAGTCTTTCCATCAATGACTCTGCAGATATTATTCACAGCCTGATGATCTTTGCTAGAAGAGTTGGGCTATCTGTTGGGATAGACATAGCCACAGAGAAATTGGTACAGAGTTTTGATGACCTATGTTAAGCAGGAAAAAGAGATTACCACAGCAATCGTATTTGTGGCACATTGTCAGTGAGCCACTTCCTAACCACTTGTGTGAAAATAGCACAATGAAGTTTCCAGAAATCAGTCCTTTTTGGCTGCTTATCAGAGAATGATTCTCTCTTCTCCTCATGAAATGTGTGGATGGGAACTCCAATGTCTGTAGATGACCTGAAATATATAAGCCCTTTATCACATATATTGCATTTAATGCTGCTTTTCTGCTTTTGAGTAAAATGCTCCCAAGCAACTGGCTGATTTTTCAATGTTGTAAGTTACTCTTTTGGCTCCCTGGTGGAAACAAGTACAAATATTATGATAATGATGTTCCTGGTGAATGTGAGAGTGTTGAGTGACCCATCAGAGTCAGCTATTTGGCTAGGTTTATGTGGCTGTTGTGAAAAAGACATTCAATTAATTTGTTTAGCAATATTAAAATTGATTATTGTCCATGAAAATGATAATTGGGAATTCAGTTACTGATTGACATAAGACCAAGATCCTAACTGTCTCAGCATAGTTGCAACTCATGTGAAAAAAAATCACTTTTCATGACTCCTGCTGTTTTAGCTGAGAGTGATGTTCCCTTCATTTAGTGCGTTGCTCCAGAGTGGATCCTCACCCATCTTCTCTCATGGGCTAGAGGAACTGGTCTGGATAGTACATATGAAGTCTGTGCTGACGTCTTTACCGCCAACACCTATTTCTTCATTTCTTCTTTGTGGTGTTGCTACCCAGACATCATACCTGACACCCTAGGGTTTCTCCTGGCTTAAGGTTGGGTAAGAACAGAACAATTAATCCACAAACACTTTGTTCTCTGTCTGCTTGGATGGGAAAGTAGGAAACTGTTTCTAATTCAGGATATCTTGAATGGAAAGAAGCACTGCTTTACTGCCACTGTTTCAGCAGTCAAATGAATGCCAAAAATACTGCTATTTTCTTATGTTTACTATTAAAAGTAAATGTAATACATACTTTTATAATTAGTATCAGCATTATTATTGTGCTTATACCAAGAAGCCCAGCTGTAGACTTAGCCCTGCCTATGCGGAGGCTGTACAAACCACACAATTAAAAGGAAGTCTTGGCTGTGATGAACGGTATCCATTACTTGAATATGAGTGGAGATTCTGTAATTCTGGTTGCAGATGATCCCAAGTAATTCATTGACAGTAGCGATGTTGCTCCGAATTGACACCACAATAGCAGAGATGAATCTGGCCCAAAGTGTCTCTCTAGCATGTTCCTTTAGCAATTAGCATTACATTTTGTCCCCATTCCTTCCGTGGAGTGCCTTTGCTGCTGTATCTCGCAGCACTCCGCAGGGATGCAGCGAGGGTATTTTGCAGAGACAATGTCTAGCTTTGCATTCACGTCTCTTAGGAGAGCGTACCTGTGATGCCTTTTTGGCCTATATTTCATATTGTTCTGTGTGACTAACAGGATCTGATGCTTGAAATCTACTACCTGGGATCTGAAATGAATTGTTTGCTTTCTCATGAAGTGTTACGCTTCTCCATTTCCTTCCTTTTTGCACACATATACATATGCGTGCATTCACACAGACACACTGGGGCTTCACCATACAGCAAATTGCTTATACACATGTAAGCAAATATCTTCTCAAATCATCTCTTATCACCAAGTGGGGTGTGGTGCTTGTTGTTCAAGGGGTTGAGGTTGCCTTTCAATCTGCCAGGGCCAGCCTGACACCAAAAATAAACAGCATAAGCCTGGAACGGTTGTCACAAGGGGCAGAGAGAACTTGTCAGGCAGGAGTGTGTGAGCCGGCAAGATGATAATGTGGCATGACACTTCTGAAATGAGACACCGGTTGCCATGGTGAGGAGTCAGGAGGGACCATCTCTCCAGAGGCTGAAATAAAACATGCTTTAAATGATGTTTGATTAGAATTTAGATCATGTAACTGAGTGGCTGGACCTTTTTTCTTCCCCCCTTTTTTTTTCCCTTTTTTTCCCCTCCCTTTACTTGTCGTCGTCGTCGTCTTTGGCTGCTGGCAGAGTTCACTTTGGGAAGAAAGGGCTCTGGGTCCGGAGCGGCCCCGGCTGTAACCCCCCTCACTCCACCACTTCCAGCATGCTGAGAGGTTACTTAGTTCCATGCCCAGTCAATTATGCTCCTTGCTAACTCTGCTTGCATTTTCCACTTGAGTCCATCATAGTTTAAACCAGTTAAAAATGATTCCCTCTGTTCTGAAAAACAGTTAATCAATAACACCCTGAGAATATTTCTTGTCTTCGTTTGCTTTCCCTGACCAGTCTACTCAGGGTATCCGTCATCTTGTTAATACATATTAAAAATACAGCCTCATCAAAGGAGGATGTGAATGTGTGTGTGTGTGTGTGTGTGACAGTCTAAGTGGTAAAAGGAACCTGAAACAGAAAGAATTTGAGAAAATTATGCAAAATAATTGTCCTTGTGGCCTTGTAAATGGAATGGGATGTTTAAAGTAATTTTAGCTTTCTTTGCAGTTTTAATGCAGCACACAACCAAGTGTATTTTTCATGTCTTTTCCAGCAGAAATGGACAATAAAAGAGCTGGTTCTGGGGTACAGAACTTTCTAACTCTGTGGTCCTTTTGGGTATACCCAGACATTTCAAAATCTTGAAGCAGGTGTCCAATGTCTGGATGAATATGGTGGAAAACAATAGTCAATTCCAGTGCTGCCTGGAAGCAGACAAAATTGTTCAGCGAAGAAGGGCAAATGCACTAAGTTCTGCTAATTTCAAGATCACCTGAGGGCCAGCTATTTATTGATGTAAATCAGCTAGCTTAGCTGGCGCTGATGCACACAGAGTACCAGGGCCTAAGATTTGCTAGGTGTCATCTCTAATCAGTTGTGAGTGGAAGGTGTGAAAATACAAAGGGTGGTTTGGTTTTTTTTTTTGGTTGCTGGAGTGAAGTGAGTTTGATGACTCACTGTTGGGAGTCATTGTTAAGTCTGCGTTGGGTAAGTCAATGCAGAAGCAGGTGTTATTGGCAATTTTTTGACTGGAAGGCAGAAAGTCAAAAGGCAGAAAGTCAAACGATCATGGAGACTCTGCTATTGCCTACACTGGGTGGAGATACTTTGTAAAATGGTGACATTCCTGTGGAACTGTGAACAGGGGGGGGTGTGTAGCTAATGATGATATTCCTACATACACGCTGCAAATGAGCTTCCCCTTTATCAGCATATTTAAATTGTGGTCATTTGCTTTAGTAATTGAAATAGTTGCACCAGGCCAGTGAACATGTGACTACAAGTACGTTTTTCTCGGCTATTAAAATCTCCATGCAAGACCATGCTGATTAGAGTTTCTATTGTGTGTATTTAGAGGAAAAAAAAAGACTATATAGTGGCTATGCATGAGACAGAGTGTATTCTAGGAGTCAGAGGACGCCCTGTAATTTATGAGAGACAAAGAGGTACATTAGATATTGTTAGAATACATAATAATCCTCTGGCAATAATTTATTCGGCTTCCAAGGTTAGGATCTCCATAATTCTTGGTTGCACTCTAATGAAGACTGCTGATGCTTATTATATATTTTTGTGTACTTTAGAGGTACCTGTGAATATATGGATACTGTACTTGCCTCCTGCTACCCCACTACTCATGGAGCTGCCAGTGGGACTATATTGCGTGGACCATTTGTCTAAATAGTCCAGGAAAGTGGATCAGCTGTATTGGCTTCTTGTCAGCGGTGCTCTGTAACTTTGTGCCCATAAAATCATCTTCTGCAGATTTAGCCTGCTTTTCTCACACTATTAGGTCACCCCTGGCTCCGGGGTGACACAGGCATCGTCAGAAAGTCGTGGTCTTCAGCAGTACCTGCTGTCCATCTGCAAGTACAGACAAACCAAATAGATGTTCCCCCAGAAATTTTAAACTGGGCACTCAAACCTGATTCATTTGTTGGTGGGATGGGGTGGGGTAGTCTGGACTGAGAGGGAAAAACAGGAGGAAGGTGAGAAATCAAAACTTTCCTCCCTCCCCAGCACTCAGTGACTTTCCGTAAAACTTTTGCTCCAAAATCAGTTTATGATTCCACCCATAAAGTCATTGCCACGTGATTTATTACCATCTGACCGTCCACTCCAGGAATTTTTGGTGACACTACATGAGTCTTTTGAGCTTTATGTTCAAATGTAGTGGTGATCACTGCAGCCAAATGGATGAAAAATATCCATTTCTTCACCACTGTTTCTTGTACTGGCCTCAGGGATTAGAAAAGTAGGTCTTTTATTTAGTCACACTGTCAGCAGCAATTTTGATGTGAGTTCAGTTGCTCAGTTTGGAGTTCAAATGTTCCAGTCTGAAAACAGCCGCATGGTGTCGTAAAGCATCTTGAAAAGTGCTCTGCTGCTTGCCCCACATCTGCAGGGATATCTGCCCAGGGACTCTGATGGTCATTGCTGGGTCTAAATACCAAGTATGAGATGGAAGTAAAAGCCAGAAGAGAAAGGGAGAGTCCCTTTTGAAAGAACAACAGAGAGAACTGAGAGCGCATGGGTGAGAACCTTGCTGAAGGCAGCATGGGCCTTCGATGGGTGGGTGGGCCATACGTCAAGCGCGTGCCTTTATGTTGTGGAACAACAACGTGGGGACAGAATATGGTAGGGTGGTGGGAAGAAGTAGGGAGCACATATCAGATGAAGCAATGGGCCATATCATGTTCAGAGTCTTGCCCTACAGTAAAAATTCTTGGTTCCTATAGTCCAGAAGGGAGAAAAAAGTTCATATTCACAAGGTGATGGACATAAACAGGGAGAGAGAACTTGAGGTAAGGAACTCAATGCTAAGAGAGCTAGATGAATTGGTAGAGTGATGCCAACATACGAGTAATGTAAAATAATGAGAGGAAAAACATCATTTTGAATGGGGAAGTCTCGATCTCTCATTTTGTTTATGGGTGGTTTTCTTGTTAGCATCTTGCACTCCTGGCAGCCTCATCTTACAATCAGTATGTTGTTGTTCTTAGCTGATTGCAGTATGTGTTCTGTTCACATCATCCTTAAGAATCAGTGGAAAGGAAGGGGTTAAAATTATTTAACTATAGGGCTTTTTTGTGCATATTAATTAGGTGTTGCTGTATTTTATCACTATAGTGCACTTTGTACAGCGGTTTTAAAAACACTTTAAGTAATGTTTGCTATGCTTCCTGCAGTCTAATCTGCCAAATAATTTAGGTTATCCATGCCATGGAATTTACTTAACGCTGACGTAGAAATTAGCCCTGAAGTGCTGGAAGATCCCAGAGCTGCTGATTATGGTTGTCTGATAAGAGCCCAGGCCTATAATGATTTTATACAATGTTTTCATCTAATGGTTCATCTGGTTTTGAAGGCAGTCAGCGTTTTGATCATAGAGATGCACATTATGATCCTCACCACCAGTAAAGAGTGGTGAGAAAAGCCACTCTTGCAGGCTACTTGGTTTGCAAGGCTATAATATGAAATGACAGATTCTTGTAGCAATGCTGTGTCTCTGCCCTTGATTCAGGTAAGATCCCTCACTATGGTAGTGGCACCACTTAAACAGCTAGAAGTTGTTTCTTTCCCCGTACTGATTTGGGACTGTAATAGCTGTGGAGTTCAGTGAAAGGGCTTCTGTCAATACGGGGCTTGGTTTGCCTCTAACCTGGTACCTGGCTGATGCTGAAGACAAAGCTCTTGTTTGCCGCGGTGCTGCAGGTACTCAGGAGACGAGAGCTGCAGTCATTTATGATCCTTTTGTGGCTCTGGAGGAGGCAGATGGTTATTGTGGAGGTTGTTTTGCAGATACAGGCATCGTGGAGACTTCTCTGTGGATTCCAGCAAGGCCAGGATTTCACCCTCGGTCCAAAGCGATCTGATCAGCCTTTTCTGCCTTGCTCTTAGGGTGACTACAAGAGCCTGGTCTCTGGCGGTGTAAGTCGCTGTGGCTTCTCTGAAGTTGAGCGAGTTCTGTCAGTTCAATCCACCTATAGATCTCAGTCTCCCATTTCAGGGCAATATTTCTTTCCATTAATTCTAGCTTTATCTATTTGTTTTTTTTATTGAATCCACAGTGAAGTCACTACAGAACTATAAACCCTGATAATGTGTCTCTTTGAGAGTGCTCGATTTCTGCATATGGCTGTCTAGAATTTGCTCTGCCTGTTGAACCTGAATGCATCTAATCAACTTCGGGGTGCAGGGTTCTACAGGATAATTAACAAAAAGCAAAGAAGAAATGATCTGGAAATTATTATACAGCTTCTTGAAGTACCTTCTGTGGAAACAGATTTTATTTTTTTTTTTTCTTGAACTGAGCATTAAAACCTACAAGATTCTTCCACAGGGAATTTTCCAAGTTTTCTTTTTCCCATCATATTTCCACAGTCTTGTGTCTCCTTTTCCTTTGGCCAAAGCACATACCGCTTCGCCACAACATTTGCATGTGCTGTTGTAGCACACAGCTCTTCTGATCCCACATCAGGTATCAAATCTTTAATATGATTTCCTACATGTTTGACTAATCAATGCAGAACATCATCACGAAAGATAATTTTACCCTCTGGCACTTCAGGGACAGGATAATGAGGCCTGGTGTTTTCCATTTTTTATTCTTCCACAAGAATCTACATTTTTTAGTCCCAGCTAATTGATTTAAGTTCATGGAGGAAGGTTTTTTTTCCCTTCCCTATCCAGTATCTTGGATATTAATGGATTCTAGTGAGCTAGCAGAGCTGTGTGATCAGTGTGTTTAGAGATTCAATATACTGCCGTTCTGACCTTTCAGAAGCCCGGGGAAAAACATTAGGCCCAGCATGTTGATCCCACATGAACACTGAAATCTCAGGCAGGTTGGAGCTGCTTGAGCTGCCTGGAGATAGGGACTTTCTGCACGAAGGGAGGTTTGTTCTCAAACCATTTGCCAAACAGGAGGGAACTTGGTTTTGCAAGCCAGCAAGAAGTGCAGAGATTTATGGCCTTGCTTAAGCAACGGTGGAAAGTGGAGGGATGGAAACCGAGGCTTTCAGAAGAGGTCAGGCACCCACGCATTGCTTTGAAAACCCTGGTCAGAGTGCATGGCGTGGCAGGGCGTGAGTGATCAACCACGGACACAGGCCAGATCTCTCAGCTTCTGCTCCCCTGATTTCATTGGAGAATCGTTATGCCCTTCCTTTTCCGCAGGCTGCGAAGTCTTGGTTTTTTTGGAGGAAAGCTGGGCAGGCTCCTCACTGATCATCTGTGGAGCTGAAGGAACGGGACAAAGCCCTTTCCAGCACTAGCTGAATTCCATCCACCTCAGCAAAAATACGTGTTAGTCTAAACATCCTTCCCTGAGACAGTGTGAACTAGCAAGCAAAAACCTGTTTTACTTACTGAGGCACCACTGATAGCATGGTGTCACCGATCGAATGTTTCCCGGTCGGTGATATTGTCCCTATTGGCCATGGATCCACTAGGTTCACTGGATGAGACCTAAAAGGGAGAATATTCCGGCTGCAGCATGTACCTGAGGCTCTAAAAAGTGTGAGCTAGACATGTTTTTATGAATAATTCGTATATTTCTTCTGTATTTTACCAGCATTAACTAGAGTTATTCTTGTATTATTATTTTTTTTAGGGATGGCAGCAGCTTATGACAGATTTGTTTAGGGTTAGCCCTATTCATAAATTAAGTGGCAGATAAAATTTAATTTTTCTTATAAGAAAAGCCTATAGCTCCTTAAATTGCTCATTTAACATCACTGAAAAGTAATACTCCACTTTAGAATGGACATCGTATTAACTTTAAAAGGCCTATTTAAAGTGACGGTTGTCAGTGAGTGAAAGCCAGATATGGTAATTTCGAGTTACAAATCAGAGTGAGGAAACTGTAGAATGGACAACCTTGTTAACACAAGCGCGACGGAGGAAGCACCGGGGTCAGAGTGCCAGCACAGAAAGGAATAAAGACACAGCACCAAAAATATGTCCTATAATTAGGGCAGCTGTAAGAGTCAAGGTTGAAGATTCTTCACCATGACATGTCTGATATAGAAAAAGTGATAGCCAAGAGTAATCACTTACAGGCACCGAGCCTTAAAGGAGCAGCGCTGCCCTTCCCCTGGCTGGGGCAGGGAAGCCTGTAAGACAAAGAACGGGGGGCACGGGGTGACCCTGA